>NC_092263.1:7479126-7556626 GCF_036320965.1 Panulirus ornatus | reverse complement strand
TCTTAACGCTACCTCGCTAACGCGGGAATTGTCGAATAGCATATATATATATATATATATATATATATATATATATATATATATATATATATATATATATATATATATATATACATATATATATATATATATATATATATATATATATATATATATATATATATATATATTTCATACTATTCGCCATTTCCCGCGTTAACGAGGTAGCGTTAAGAAGAAGAGGACTGGACCTTTGAGGGAATATCCTCACTTGGCCCCCTTCTCTGTTCCTTGACTCAAGTGTGACCTACCGATGCTAGGTCATCCACTCTGGCTGTGACCTGACGTGGAAAGTTATAACCTTGACCAGACCTGGTGTGGAATCCCTCTCTTCTATATAACTTACAGAAGTTTACACAAGAGTAATACACAACAGGAGGTTTGTTCAGCCCACAAGTGCTTCGTCGGGTAAAGAAAGAAGAAAAAGAAAATAAAAAAAGGCTTTTAACTTCACAAGAAAATGTAATTCCTCTCAGCAGTTTTTCTTTAAACCATCACCAACTCCCACGCTACTGCACATTAGACTTCTAGTGTCCCCGTTAACGCTGTCGTTTATACAGTTTATTTCCGGCGTTTTTCTCAGAGTATAACCTGAATTTATACAGTGTTTGTATAAACGACTTTTGAAGGTATTTTTAGTCTTAGTATTCACTATGGGATTTGAACACGTTCTTAAACTTATCAATATTGTCGAAGGAAAAAATGCCCATCAGATAAAATGAAGTCTTGCACGAAGCCTATCACAATACTGAGCTGGGATACAAATCTACAACAGAAACTGGAAGTTTGTAACTTAATACTGACATAGACAAACACTAAATTAGTATATAAATCTACAACAGAAACTGAAAGTCTACAACTTCATAATGACATAGACAAACTGACAGGCTGGGCTCACAGGTCCTAACTGTCGTTAGGCGACGCCATCCGGTCCTAACTGTTGTTAGACGACGTCATCCGGTCCTAACTATTGCTAGGCGTCGCCATCCGGTCCTCAGGCAATGGTACCATCATTCCTAACAATGATGTAGTCGCCCCACACAGGTCAGGTGAGCCTGATGCTCGTTCGTGTGGCGGTGAGGTAGGGAGGTAGCCACTCTCCGTCAGGGGCGGCCAATGGGCCGACGTGTGGCTATACACCTCCTCCTGGCAGTATGGAGGTTGGCTGTGGATATTACCGTCGATTTTCCTATACTATATGCCTCTACTACCTTCCTTACGGGTCCATAACTGTCGTTTTGATCACCGGCAATGTGTGAGGGAGGCAGGGGCGGCGGTAACCATGGCGTAATGTGGGTTAGTCGGGTTCCTTTCCTCACCATTACAGTCTTCGTCATTCCATCTGGGAGGATCGAGGTTGCCTTCGGCAGGTAGGAAGTTCCTTTTAAGTTCATCATGACGCCCTCGGTGTTGCTCCTGGTGGAGTAAACACCTGTATGGGATGAACAGTGGCTGATAAACACTGCTATTAGCTCACTCTCAACCACACTAGAGAGTTGAATTCTGTGTCTATCAGCAAAAAAAAAAGTTAGGGAATAGTAACAACGTCTTCTCCAAGCGGCATCATATCTGCGCTCTGCAGCCGAAGGGTTCGTGGGTGGAGGAGGAGGAGGAGGAGGAGGAGGCAGTTATGCCTGGCTTTGACCAACAGTAGGATTGGATTCGATACCTGAATAATGCATTACGTTTCTTATACGAGACAGGATCGCCTTGCCATGGGATCCTCCGCCTTTATGCGCGTCCTTCAGCGTTTTCTTTCCCATCTCTCCTGCAGCATCGACTCCCGGAGCGGGCCCTTGGAGGACTCGGTCAAATGGTCAGGTCTGGGCGACAGGGCCCACTTCGACCTGACCTCGCCAACCCAGTCTCTCGTCATCGACCCTGTCGAGGCCCAGGACGACGGCGACTACCGCTGTCGGGTCGACTTCAGGGCCTCCCCCACCAGGAACCTGAGGGTGAACCTACAGGTCGTGGGTAAGTACGAGGGAGGGAGAGTGAGGTGGAGTGATATGGCTAGGTTGACTTTGAAGACCTTCCCTCACCCTCGAAGGTGAGGGAGAGACTCCTCGTTTTGGGTGAGGAGTAAGGGTGACTTCAGGGCCTCCCTCTCCCTCCACCAGGAGGATGAGGGTGAAGCTATGTATTGTGAGTGTGAGGGGGAAAAATGAGGAAGACACCTAGCTTTTGGCTGGCTACCACCCTCATCATGAGTGTGTGTGAGTGTGTGTGAGTGTGTGTCAATCCCTCACTTCAAAATGTGGACGAAATGTGTCTGCTGGAGGACTATTGCACGAGGGTCAACATCACAACAGTTGTGAGGGAGGAAGTAGATGATGATTTCACAACTATATCACAACTTTCTTCAGTTCCCAAGACGGAACGTCATGATCATGGCTGATGGAAACTAATTTTTTTGTTAATGTTTGTAGTGTCAGGGAATATATCTATGTTCATGGCTGTCATTGTGTGTTTGCGATTGTTTGTGAACTTGTGTCCTTGTTAAACATGGCACTCAAACACGTCTACACACACACACACACACACACACACACACACACTTAAACGAGTGAACTGAAACGGTGTTAGACGGACGTACATACGAAGAGACAAGACAGACAGACACAAACACTTCCATATCAGTAGACAAGACAGACAGACACAAACACTTCCATGTCAGTAGACAAGACAGACAGACACAAACACTTCCATATCAGTAGACAAGACAGACAGACACAAACACTTCCATGTCAGTAGACAAGACAGACAGACATAAACACTTCCATGTCAGTAGACAAGACAGACAGACATAAACACTTCCATGTCAGTAGACAAGACAGACAGACACAAACACTTCCATGTCAGTAGACAAGACAGACAGACATAAACACTTCCATGTCAGTAGACAAGACAGACAGACATAAACACTTCCATGTCAGTAGACAAGACAGACAGACACAAACACTTCCATGTCAGTAGACAAGACAGACAGACATAAACACTTCCATGTCAGTAGACAAGACAGACAGACATAAACACTTCCATGTCAGTAGACAAGACAGACAGACACAAACACTTCCATGTCAGTAGACAAGACAGACAGACATAAACACTTCCATGTCAGTAGACAAGACAGACAGACATAAACACTTCCATGTCAGTAGACAAGACAGACAGACATAAACACTTCCATGTCAGTAGACAAGACAGACAGACATAAACACTTCCATGTCAGTAGACAAGACAGACAGACATAAACACTTCCATGTCAGTAGACAAGACAGACAGACATAAACACTTCCATGTCAGTAGACAAGACAGACAGACATAAACACTTCCATGTCAGTAGACAAGACAGACAGACATAAACACTTCCATGTCAGTAGACAAGACAGACAGACATAAACACTTCCATGTCAGTAGACAAGACAGACAGACACAAACACTTCCATGTCAGTAGACAAGACAGACAGACAGACAGACAGACAGACATTGAGACAGTCCCCACCTACAACACACCGTCTGTATCCACACTAATGAATATGTCGTCTGCCACAGCCCCACGCCCTCTGTCCTGGGATCCGTAACTGACCCCACCTTCCACACTCTCTCTACCACAGTAACCATACTCTCTCTACCACAGTAACCACACTATCTCTACCACAGTAACCACACTATCTCTACCACAGTAACCACACTTTCTCTACCACAGTAACCACACTCTCTCTACCACAGTAACCATACTCTCTCTACCACAGTAACCACACTATCTCTACCACAGTAACCACACTATCTCTACCACAGTAACCACACTATCTCTACCACAGTAACCACTCTCTCTCTACCACAGAAACCATACTCTCTCTACCACAGTAACCACACACTCTCTACCACAGTAACCATACTCTCTCTACCACAGTAACCACACTATCTCTACCACAGTAACCACACTCTCTACCACAGTAACCACTCTCTCTACCACAGTAACCACACTCTCTACCACAGTAACCACACTCTCTCTACCACAGTAACCACACTATCTGTACCACAGTAACCACACTCTACCACAGTAACCACACTATCTCTACCACAGTAACCACACTCTCTCTACCACAGTACCACTCTCTACCACAGTAACCACACTCTCTCTACCACAGTAACCACTCTCTCTCTACCACAGTAACCACAGTCTCTCTACCACAGTAACCACTCTCTCTCTACCACAGTAACCACTCTCTCTCTACCACAGTACCACTCTCTACCACAGTAACCACACTCTCTCTACCACAGTAACCACACTCTACCACAGTAACCACACTATCTCTACCACAGTAACCACACTCTCTCTACCACAGTACCACTCTCTACCACAGTAACCACACTCTCTCTACCACAGTAACCACTCTCTCTCTACCACAGTAACCACAGTCTCTCTACCACAGTAACCACTCTCTCTCTACCACAGTAACCACTCTCTCTCTACCACAGTACCACTCTCTACCACAGTAACCACACTCTCTCTACCACAGTAACCACACTCTACCACAGTAACCACACTATCTCTACCACAGTAACCACACTCTCTCTACCACAGTACCACTCTCTACCACAGTAACCACACTCTCTCTACCACAGTAACCACACTCTCTACCACAGTAACCACTCTCTCTCTACCACAGTAACCACACTCTCTCTACCACAGTAACCACTCTCTCTCTACCACAGTAACCACAGTCTCTCTACCACAGTAACCACACACTCTCTACCACAGTAACCACTCTCTCTCTACCACAGTAACCACACTCTCTACCACAGTAACCACACTCTACCACAGTAACCACACTCTACCTCAGTAACCACACTCTACCACAGTAACCACTCTATCTCTACCACAGTAAACACACTCTCTCTACCACAGTAACCACACTCTCTCTACCACAGTAACCACACTATCTCTACCACAGTAACCACACTCTCTCTACCACAGTAACCAAACTCTACCACAGTAACCACACTCTACCTCAGTAACCACACTCTACCACAGTAACCACTCTATCTCTACCACAGTAAACACACTCTCTCTACCACAGTAACCACACTCTCTCTACCACAGTAACCACACTATCTCTACCACAGTAACCACTCTCTCTCTACCACAGTAACCACTCTATCTCTACCACAGTAACCACACTCTCTACCACAGTAACCACACTCTACCACAGTAACCACACTCTCTACCACAGTAACCACACACTCTCTACCACAGTAACCACTCTCTCTCTACCACAGTAACCACTCTATCTCTACCACAGTAACCACACTCTCTACCACAGTAACCACACTCTACCACAGTAACCACACTCTACCTCAGTAACCACACTCTACCACAGTAACCACTCTATCTCTACCACAGTAACCACACTCTCTCTACCACAGTAACCACACTATCTCCACCACAGTAACCACACTCTCTCTACCACAGTAACCACACTCTACCACAGTAACCACACTCTACCTCAGTAACCACACTATCTCCACCACAGTAACCACACTCTCTCTACCACAGTAACCACTCTCTCTCTACCACAGTAACCACTCTCTCTCTACCACAGTAACCACACTCTCTCTACCACAGTAACCACACTATCTCTACCACAGTAACTACACTCTCTACCACAGTAACCACACTATCTCTACCACAGTAACCACACTCTCTCTACCACAGTAACCACACTATCTCTACCACAGTAACCACACTCTCTCTACCACAGTAACCACACTATCTCTACCACAGTAACTACACTCTCTCTACCACAGTAACCAAACTCTACCACAGTAACCACTCTCTCTACCACAGTAACCACACTATCTCTACCACAGTAACCACACTCTCTACCACAGTAACCACACTCTCTTTACCACAGTAACCACACTCTCTACCACAGTAACCACACTCTCTACCACAGTAACCACACTCTACCACAGCAATGCCCTCTATCTCCCCCGCCCACCACAGTAATGCCATCTGTCTCTCCCCCACCACAGTAATGCCCTCTGTCTCTCCCCCCACCACAGAAATGCCCTCTGTCTCTCCCCCACCACAGTAATGCCCTCTGTCTCTCCCCCCACCACAGCAATGCCCTCTGTCTCTCCCCACACCACAGTAATGCCCTCTGTCTCTCCCCCCACCACAGTAATGCCTTCTGTCTCTGCCCCCACCACAGTAATGCCCTCTGTCTCTCCCCCCACCACAATAATGGCTTCTGTCTCTCCCCCCACCACAGTAATGCCCTGTGTCTCTCCCCCACACCACAGTAATGCCCTCTGTCGCTCCCCCCACCACAATAATGGCTTCTGTCTCTCCCCCCCCACCACAGTAATGCCCTCTGTCTCTCCCCCCACCACAGTAATGCCCTCCGTCTCTCCCCCACCACAGTAATGCCCTCTGTCTCTCCCCACACCACAATAATGGCTTCTGTCTCTCCCCCCACCACAGTAATGCCCTCTGTCTCTCCCCCCACTACAGTAATGCCCTCTGTCTCTCCCCCACCACAGTAATGCCCTCTGTCTCTCCCCCCACCACAGTAATGCCCTTTGTCGCTCCCCCCACCTCACAATAATGGCTTCTTCTCTCCCCCCACCACAGTAAATTATTTATGCCCTCTGTCACTCTCTCCCCCCCCCACAGTAATGCCCTCTGTCTCTCCCCCACCACAGTATTGCCCTCTGTCTCAAGTCTCTCCCCCCACCACAATAATGGCTTCTGTCTCTTCCCCCCACCACAGTAATCGTGCCCTGTGTCTCTCCCCCCACACCACAGTAATGCCCTCTGTCCTCTCCCCCCACCACAATAATGGGGGGGGGGGGGGGGGGCTTCTGTCTCTTACCCCCACCACAGTAATGCCCTCTTTCTCTCCACCCCACCACAATATGGCTTCTGTCCTCTTACCCCACCAACAGTAAATGCCCTCTTTCTCCTCCCCCCAAAATACCAAGTATTGCCTTCCTCTCTCTCCCCCCACAACAGTAATTGCCTTCTGTCTCTCCCCCCACCCACAATAATGCGTTCTGTCTCTCCCCCGGCCCCCCTCCACGAGTAATGCCCCATGTCTTCTCCCCTCCACCACAGTAATGCCTCTGTCTCTCCCCCCACACAGTAAATCGCCTTCTCTCCTCCCCCACCAAAGTATGCCTTCTGTCTCTCCCCCCCACCCACAATAATGGCTTTCTCTGTCTCTCTCTCCGTCTCCCCCCCACCACGAGTAAAAAGCCCTCTGTCTCCCCCACACCACAGTAATCCCTCTGTCTCTCCCCCCCTCACAATAATGGCTTCTGTCTCTTACCCCCACACAGTTAATTGCCCATCTTTCTCTCCCCCCACCCAGTGATGCCTTCTCTCTCTCCCCCCACCACAGTAATGCCTTCTGTCCCGCACCCCCCATCCACAATAATGGCTTCTGTCTCCTCCCCCCACCACAGTAATTGCCTCTGTCCTCCTTTCCCCTCCACCACTTTAATGCCCTCTGTCTCTCCCCCCACTACAGTAATGCCTTCCTCATCCTCTCCCCCACCACAGTTAATGCCTTCGTCTCTCCCCCCACCACAGTAATGGCATGCTGTCTCTCCCCCACACCACAGTAATGCCTTCTGTCTCTCCCCCCACTACAGTAATGCCTTCTCTCTCTCCCCCCACCACAGTAATGCCTTCTGTCTCTCCCCCCACCACAGTAATGCCTTCTGTCTCTCCCCCCACCACAGTAATGCCCTCTGTCTCTCCCCACACCACAGTAATGCCCTCTGTCTCTCCCCCCCACCACAGTAATGCCCTCTGTCTCTCCCCCCACCACAGTAATACCCTCTGTCTCTCCCCACACCACAGTAATGCCTTCTGTCTCTCCCCCCACCACAGTAATGCCTTCTGTCTCTTCCCCCTACAGTGCCCCCAAGGCGGGTCGTCATCATCAACTCAGCGGGGTTGGAGGTTAGTGGCGTTATCGGCCCCTACCCCGTAGGAGGGAACCTGGTCCTGACCTGCCAAGCTACAGGAGGTGAGTGGCAGGTAGTGGCGACCTGGTCCTGACCTGCCAGGTCACAGGAGGTGAGTGGGAGGTAGTGGCGACCTGGTCCTGATCTACAAGGTCACAGGGGGGTGAGTGGGAGGTAGTGGCGACCTGTTACTGACCTACCAGGTCACAAGAATGAGTGGGAGGTAGTGGCGACCTGGTACTGACCTACCAGGTCACAGGGAGGTGAGTGGGAGGTAGTGGCGACCTGGTCCTGACCTGCCAGGTCACAGGAGGTGAGTGGGAGGTAGTGGCGACCTGGTCCTGACCTGCCAGGTCACAGGAGGTGAGTGGGATATAGTGGCGACCTGGTCCTGACCTGCCAGGTCACAGGGGGGTGAGTGGGAGGTAGTGGCCACCTGGTTTTGACCTACCAGGTCACAGGAGGTGAGTGGGAGGTAGTGGCGACCTGGTCCTGACCTACCAGGTCACAAGGAGGTGAGTGGGAGGTAGTGGCGACCTGGTCCTGACCTGCCAGGTCACAGGGGGGTGAGTGGGAGGTAGTGGCCACCTGGTTTTGACCTACCAGGTCACAGGAGGTGAGTGGGAGGTAGTGGCGACCTGGTCCTGACCTACCAGGTCACAAGGAGGTGAGTGGGAGGTAGTGGCGACCTGGTCCTGACCTACCAGGTCACAGGAGGTGAGTGGGATATAGTGGCGACCTGGTCCTGACCTACCAGGTCACAAGGAGGTGAGTGGGAGGTAGTGGCGACCTGGTCCTGACCTACCAGGTCACAGGGGGGTTAGTGGGAGGTAGTGGCGACCTGGTCCTGACCAGGAACAGTGATAGGGTTCAGTTTGAGGAAGTGGTGACCTGGGCCTGACCTGGAACAGTGAGTGGGTTGAGTGGGATGGGTAATGAATGTTAATCTGTTGATCACAAAGAGAAGACTAGGAACAAAGGAGATAGATAGAATAGATAAGTAGATAGGTAGATAGATAGATAGATAGATAGATAGTTAAATAGATAGATAGTTAAATAGATCCGTACGAAGGCAGAGAGAGAGAGAGAGGGAGAGAGAGAGAGAGAGAGAGAGAGAGAGAGAGAGAGAGAGAGAGAGAGAGAGAGAGAGAGAGAGAGAGGAGCGAGACAGTGACCTCCTAACACGTTCACCTGACCTTCCTCCCTCTCTCCTCGTCACAGGTCGGCCGCCCCCCCAGGTGACCTGGTGGCACGAGGGGTCACTGCTGGATGACCTGATGGAGACGAACACGAGCCAGGTCATGCAGAACATCTTGACCTTACCCAACCTGAGCCGACAACATCTGTACCGGGTCATCACCTGCCACGCCACCAACTCCAACATGACACAACCTCTCCGTACCTCAGTCACACTAGACATGAGTTGTAAGTGGTTATACTCATGGTTATACTCGGGTTATACTCATGGTTATACTGTTGTTGTACTGGTGGTTATACTCTTGGTTATACTCCGTACCTCAGTCACACTGGACATGAGTTGTAAGTGGTTATACTAGTGGTTATACTCGGGTTATACTGGTGGTTATACTGATGGTTATACTGTTGTTGTACTGGTGGTTATACTCTTGGTTATACTCCGTACCTCAGTCACACTAGACATGAGTTGTAAGTGGTTATACTAGTGGTTATACTCGGGTTATACTGGTGGTTATACTGATGGTTATACTGTTGTTGTACTGGTGGTTATACTCTTGGTTATACTCCGTACCTCAGTCACACTGGACATGAGTTGTAAGTGGTTATACTCATGGTTATACTGGGGTTATACTGATGGTTATACTGATGGTTATACTGTTGTACTGGTGGTTATACTCTTGGTTATACTCCGTACCTCAGTCACACTGGACATGAGTTGTAAGTGGTTATACTCATGGTTATACTCTGGTTATACTGGTGGTTATACTGTTGTTATACTGGTGGTTATACTCTTGGTTATACTCCGTACCTCAGTCACACTGGACATGAGTTGTAAGTGGTTATACTAGTGGTTATACTGGTGGTTATACTGTTGTTGTACTGGTGGTTATACTCTTGGTTATACTCCGTACCTCAGTCACACTGGACATGAGTTGTAAGTGGTTATACTCGGGTTATACTCGGGTTATACTGATGGTTATACTCATGGTTATACTGTTGTTGTACTGGTGGTTATACTCTTGGTTATACTCCGTACCTCAGTCACACTGGACATGAGTTGTAAGTGGTTATACTAGTGGTTATACTGGTGGTTATACTGTTGTACTGGTGGTTATACTCTTGGTTATACTCCGTACCTCAGTCACATTAGACATGAGTTGTAAGTGGTTATACTCATGGTTATACTCGGGTTATACTGGTGGTTATACTGATGGTTATACTGTTGTTGTACTGGTGGTTATACTCTTGGTTATACTCCGTACCTCAGTCACACTGGACATGAGTTGTAAGTGGTTATACTCATGGTTATACTGGTGGTTATACTGATGGTTATACTGTTGTACTGGTGGTTATACTCTTGGTTATACTCCGTACCTCAGTCACACTGGACATGAGTTGTAAGTGGTTATACTCATGGTTATACTCTGGTTATACTGGTGGTTATACTGTTGTTATACTGGTGGTTATACTCTTGGTTATACTCCGTACCTCAGTCACACTGGACATGAGTTGTAAGTGGTTATACTAGTGGTTATACTGGTGGTTATACTGTTGTCGTACTGGTGGTTATACTCTTGGTTATACTCCGTACCTCAGTCACACTGGACATGAGTTGTAAGTGGTTATACTCGGGTTATACTCGGGTTATACTGATGGTTATACTCATGGTTATACTGTTGTTGTACTGGTGGTTATACTCTTGGTTATACTCCGTACCTCAGTCACACTGGACATGAGTTGTAAGTGGTTATACTCGGGTTATACTGATGGTTATACTCATGGTTATACTGTTGTTGTACTGGTGGTTATACTCTTGGTTATACTCCGTACCTCAGTCACACTGGACATGAGTTGTAAGTGGTTATACTCATGGTTATACTCGGGTTATACTGGTGGTTATACTCTTGGTTATACTCCGTACCTCAGTCACACTGGACATGAGTTGTAAGTGGTTATACTGATGGTTATACTCGGGTTATACTGTTGTACTGGTGGTTATACTCTTGGTTATACTCCGTACCTCAGTCACACTAGACATGAGTTGTAAGTGGTTATACTAGTGGTTATACTCGGGTTATACTGGTGGTTATACTGATGGTTATACTGTTGTTGTACTGGTGGTTATACTCTTGGTTATACTCCGTACCTCAGTCACACTGGACATGAGCTGTAAGTGGTTATGCTCATGGTATTACTCGGGTTATACTCATGGTTATACTGGTGGTTATACTGATGGTTATACTGTTGTTGTACTGGTGGTTATACTCTTGGCTATACTCCGTACCTCAGTCACACTGGACATGAGTTGTAAGTGGTTATACTCGTGGTTATACTCTGGTTATACTGGTGGTTATACTCTGGTTATCCTGATGGTTATACTTATACTGGTGGTTATACTCTTGTTATACTGATGGTTATAGTTATACTGGTGGTTATACTCTTGTTATACTGATGGGTATAGTTGTACTGGTGGTTATACTCTTGTTATACTGGTGTTATACTGCTGGTTATACTCTTGTTATACTGATGGTTATACTCTGGTTATACTCTTGTTATACAGCTGGTTATACTCTTGTTATACTGGTGTTGTACTGCTGGTTATAGTTTCACTGGGGGTTATACTCTTGTTGTACTGCTGGTTATACAGTTATACTGGTGGTTATACAGTTATACTGGTGGTTATACTCTTGTTGTACTGCTGGTTATAATGTTATGCTGGTGGTTATACTGCTGGATATACTGTTGTACTGGTGGTTATCCTGTTGGCTATACTGTTATGATGGTGGTTATATTCCTGGTTATACTGTTGTACTGCTGGTTATACTGCTGGTTATACGGTAATGCTGGCAGATATACTGCTGGTTACGCTCATATGCTGATGGTTATACTGTTGGTTATGCTGGCAATTATATGTTGGCTAGGTTGTTATGCTTGTGGTTATACTACTGATCATGCTGTTATACTCCTGGTTACGCTGTTCTGCTGGTGACTATACTGCTGGTTATGCTGTTATACTTGTGGTTATATCGCTGATTATGCTGATGGGTATACTGCCATGCGTGTGGTTATACCGCAGGTTGTGGTACAGTATTTACCATCTCTGGAACTTACGACACGTCTATTAAGCGAATCAAATTATATCCTCCTCCTCCTCTTCTTCCTTTATCTTCTCCTTTCCTTCCTTGCTGTCATTCACTCCTCTGGACAGAATGGGTCCGATTGTTCACTTCTCTGGACAGAATGAGACAGATTATTCACTCCTCTGGACAGACTGCGTTAGATTATTCACTCATTTGGACAGTATGGGTCAGATTATTCACTTCTCTGGACAGAATGGGTTAGATTATTCACTCCTCTGGACAGAATGGGTCAGATTATTCACTCCTCTGGACAGAATGGGTTAGATTATTCACTTCTCTGGACAGAATGGGCCAGATTATTCACTCCTCTGGACAGACTGCGTTAGATTATTCACTCATTTGGACAGTATGGGTCAGATTATTCACTCCTCTGGACAGACTGCGTTAGATTATTCACTCCTTTGGACAGAATGGGTCAGATTATTCACTTCTCTGGACAGACTGCGTTAGATTATTCACTCATTTGGACAGTATGGGTCAGATTATTCACTCCTCTGGACAGAATGGGTTAGATTATTCACTCCTCTGGACAGAATGGGTCAGATTATTCACTCCTCTGGACAGAATGGGTCAGATTATTCACTCCTCTGGACAGAATGGGTTAGATTATTCACTCCTCTGGACAGAATGGGTCAGATTATTCACTCCTTTGGACAGAATGGGTCAGATTATTCACTCCTTTGGACAGAATGGATCGAAATATTCACTCCTTTGGACAGAATGGGTCAGCTTATTCACTCCTTTGGACAGAATGGGTCAGATTATTCACTCCTTTGGACAGAATGGGTCGAAATATTCACTCCTTTGAACAGAATGGGTCAGATTATTCACTCCTTTGAACAGAATGGGTTAGATTATTCACTCCTTTGGACAGAATGGGGCAGATTATTCACTCCTTTGGACAGAATGGGTCAGATTATTCACTCCTCTGGACAGAATGGGTCAGATTATTCACTCCTCTGGACAGAATGGGTCAGATTATTCACTCCTCTGGACAGAATGGGCCAGATTATTCACTCCTCTGGACAGAATGGGTTAGATTATTCACTTCTCTGGACAGAATGGGTTAGATTATTCACTCCTTTGGACAGAATGGGTCAGATTATTCACTCCTCTGGACCGAATGGGTCAGATTATTCACTCCTTTGGACAGACTGGGTCAGATTATTCACTCCTTTGGACAGAATGGGTCAGATTATTCACTGTGGACGGAATGGGTCAGATTATTCACTCCTCTGGCCAGAATGGGTCAGATTATTCACTCCTTTGGACAGAATGGGTCAGATTATTCACTCCTCTGGACAGAATGGGTCAGATTGTTCACTCCTTTGGACAGAATGGGTCAGATTATTCACTCCTTTGGACAGAATGGGTCAGATTATTCACTCCTTTGGACAGAATGGGTCGATTATTCACTCCTCTGGACAGAATGGGTCAGATTATTCACTCCTTTGGACAGAATGGGTTAGATTATTCACTCCTTTGGACAGAATGGGTCAGATTATTCACTCCTTTGGACAGAATGGGGCAGATTATTCACTCCTTTGGACAGAATGGGTCAGATTATTCACTCCTCTGGACAGAATGGGTCAGATTATTCACTCCTCTGGACAGAATGGGTCAGATTATTCACTTCTCTGGACAGAATGGGCCAGATTATTCACTCCTCTGGACAGAATGGGTTAGATTATTCACTCCTTTGGACAGAATGGGTCAGATTATTCACTGTGGACGGAATGGGTCAGATTATTCACTCCTCTGGACAGAATGGGTCAGATTATTCACTCCTCTGGCCAGAATGGGTCAGATTATTCACTGTGGACGGAATGGGTCAGATTATTCACTCCTCTGGACAGAATGGGGCAGATTATTCACTCCTCTGGACAGCATGGGTCAGATCATTCACTCCTTTGGACAGAATGGGTCAGATTATTCACTGTGGACGAAATGGGTCAGATTATTCACTCCTCTGGACAGAATGGGTCAGATTATTCACTCCTTTGGACAGAATGGGTCAGATTATTCACTCCTCTGGACAGAATGGGTCAGGTTATTCACTCCTTTGGACAGAATGGGTCAGATTATTCACTCCTTTGGACAGAATGGGTTAGATTATTCACTCCTCTGGACAGAATGGGTCAGATTATTCACTCCTCTGGACAGAATGGGTCAGATTATTCACTCCTCTGGACAGAATGGGTCAGATTATTCACTCCTCTGGACAGAATGGGTCAGATTATTCACTCCTCTGGACAGAATGGGTCAGGTTATTCACTCCTTTGGACAAAATGGGTCAAATTATTCACTCCTTAGGACAGAATGGGTTAGATTATTCACTCCTTTGTACAGAATGGGTCAGATTATTCACTGTGGACAGAATGGGTCAGATTATTCACTCCTCTGGACAGAATGGGTCAGATATGTACCTCTGTGGTAAGACATATGCTGTCCTCCTCCTCATCATGAAGTGAACCGACTCTGTGTTCCCGGATTTGGTTTCTCTCCCTCTGTCTTCACCACCACCTCATCCTCCTCCTCCTTCTTCACCACCTCCTCCTCCTCCTCCTTCACCACCTCCTCCTTCTTCACCACCATCTCCTCCTCCTCCTTCACCACCTCCTCCGTCTTCACCACCTCCTCCTCCTCCTCCTTCTTCACCACCATCTCCTCCTCCTTCTTCACCACCTCCTCCTTCTTCACCACCATCTCCTCCTCCTTCTTCACCACCATCTCCTCCTCCTTCTCCACCTCCTCTGTCTTCACCACCACCATCTCCTCCTCCTTCACCACCACCTCCTTCACCACCTCCTCCTCCTCCTCCTCCTTCACCACCACCTCCTCCTCCTCCTTCACCACCTCCTCCTCCTCCTCCTCCTCCTTCTTCACCACCACCTCCTCCTCCTCCACACAGTTGTGTTAACTTTTGATGTTGTGAATATATTCTATCTATGAAGTTGTTAATCGTTTCTATCAATTACCTCGACCTTCTTATCCCTCGCGACCCATCCTTTATTTCTCACCTTTCCTGTTCTTCACAAGTGGTGGTTCAGGATATGTACCGTACGTACCCATGACTAAATGCATTTACGATCTAGAAATGCAATTAGAATTATTTTTGCTTGGGCTTTGTGTGATAAAATGTTTATCCTAAAGTGAAGTGACTGGTTACTTGTGTGTGTGTGTGTGTGTAAACAATGATTAGACATTCAAACTTTTCAAGATATTGTAACCATAAAATGTTTCCCAAACTGCTCATATATCCACAACCCTTTACCTCGTTACCGTGAGAACACAGAACACTGGTCTCTGTAGAAAAATGTTCACTTGAAAACTTACAGTCAAGTCACAGAGTTGAACATAACTACCTACCATGAACTGCTCACATGGAACACATAACAGCTATATTTGTGGAGACATCAAGGAATCACCACCCAGCCGGGCCAGTGGTGATTCCTGGTGATTCCTGGTGATTCCTGGTGATTCCTAGTGATTCCACAAGGGGACCAAATGCGTCAAAAAATGCTTGCCATCTCAGAGCAATCAATGTTTACAATTACTTCTTTTACGTTAGGTGAGACGCCACGGGCAGCTCAGGCCCTAATCAAGGCCATCCCATTAACGCTGTATATATATATATATATATATATATATATATATATATATATATATATATATATATATATATATATATATATATCCTAGCTTCGTCTCTTCGTTGTATATCAACTGACTGCTATATTCCTCTCTTGTGTCTCCCTTGATGATGTGATTATGACACGAAAGTGCACTTGGGAACTTATCGTGTTTCATTTGCCCCGTGGACTCATAGGAATATCTTGATCACGCGCAAAATTGTGACCCTTTCTAATATATATATATATATATATATATATATATATATATATATATATATATATATATAGCTGGAGTGGGGAGGGGGGGGGGAGGCTATCTCATGTGTAGCCGGGTGGCGACGGAAATGGATGAAGGCAGTAAGTATGTATATGTACATGTGTATATATATTGGAAAGGATAACAATTTTGCGCGTGATCGAGATATTCTCTGAGTCTACGGGGGAAAATGAAACTTATCGTGTTTCATTTTCCCCGTGGACTCATAGGAATGTGTATGTATGTATATGTCTGTGTATGTATATGTACGTGTATGGGCGTTTATGTATATACGTGTAAATGTGGGTGGGATGGGCCATTCCTTGTCTGTTTCCTTGCGCTACGTCGCTAACGCGGGAGACAGCGATTAAGTATAATATATATATATATATATATATATATATATATATATATATATATATATATATATATATATATATATATATATATAAACCCTAGCCTAAGCCAGGTATCCACTTTATCGACCAACCCCTAGAGGCGGATGAACAGCTGGGATGACTGTAGACCGACTGCCACAACCAGGATTCGAACCTATGCTCTCGACCCTATGTGACCCGTGAACGCTAAACGATCCAACCCAAGTTACACATATGTTTATAGTCGGGTGTCCTGGTATATGCAATCCTGTTATATGATATTTGATCCTCTTCTTTCTCTCTCTCTTTAGGATCCGATCCTTTTTTGTTTTCATCGGAGATTCAAGGCTTTACATTACAGTACATTTCAGGTCTTGTCGCTTATCTTTCAGTGGAGTCTAAGGTTCATTAAGCTTTGTTAACGCTATGATACGATTTTGAACACATCCTCTTGAGTTATGAACTTTATACTCATACTATGTGGTGTTGAGTTCAGTCTTTTATCACAGTATGACCTGGATTTGACCATTATTACAACATGACCTGGGTTTACGCATTATAACATGACCTGGGATTGTAAATTATAATATGACGTGGGTTTGAACACTATTACAACATGACCTGGGTTTGAACATTACTACATGACCTGGGTTTGAACAGTACTAAAACATGACCTGGGTTTGAACATTACCACAACATGACCTGGGTTTGAACTTTACTACAACATGACCTGGGTTTGAACATTACCACAACATGACCTGGGTTTGAACATTACTACAACATGACCTGGGTTTGAACAGTACTAAAACATGACCTGGGTTTGAACATTACCACAACATGACCTGGGTTTGAACTTTACTACAACATGACCTGGGTTTGAACATTACTACAACATGACCTGGGTTTGAACAGTACTAAAACATGACCTGGGTTTGAACATTACCACAACATGACCTGGGTTTGAACTTTACTACAACATGACCTGGGTTTGAACATTACAACATGACCTGGGTTTGAACTTTACTACAACATGACCTGGGTTTGAACATTACAACATGACCTGGGTTTGAACTTTACTACAACATGACCTGGGTTTGAACATTACTACAACATGACCTGGGTTTGAACTTTACTACAACATGACCTGGGTTTGAACATTACTACAACATGACCTGGGTTTGAACTTTACTACAACATGACCTGGGTTTAAACATCACCACAACATGACCTGGGTTTAAACAAAACGCTGCTCTGTGACCTTTTCGGCAAACTGTTCCCTTTTGACCTTAGGTTGAACTTTCTATCACACTGTGACCTGGTGTCGAAGTTGGCATGGCGATCTATCCTGTTGCTTAATGACGGGGATAATCTACTTATTCCATCTTAATTTCCTTTTTGATTGTACTTTCTGTTTATCCATTTCTTAAACCTCCATTCTCTCTCTCTCTCTCTCTCTCTCTCTCTCTCTCTCTCTCTCTCTCTCTCTCTCTCTCTCTCTCTCTCTCTCTCTCTCTCTCTCTCTCTCGTTACCCTTCCACGATCTTCCTTGTATAAGCGGAGCAACTATGCAGAAGAGAGAGAGGGTTTTCGAACATCTTAACATGACATCCAATTTCTTAAGAAGCAGACTTACCTTTCCCTACAATGTTGGAGGTTTTCCAAGAAAGTGTGTGTGTGTGTGTGTGTGTGTGTGTGTGTGTGTGTGTGTGTGTGTTACAATAACACCAAGTATGTTCATCGAGTCTACAGGTGGAATTAAAAGGACCGTCAAAGGAAAGACGAGAGTTCTGAAGAGTTCTCGATAAAAAAAAAGATGGGTAGAAACTGGGTCTTGGAGGCAGGCATTAAATTTAACGAGATGTTTGTGAATTCCAGTGAGATATCCCTGTCCAAGTCTGAGTTTACTGACGAGGGTGTGTCAAGACGCGATGTGGATCGAGGGATGGGATGTATCAAAGCATGTTTACAAGATGGAAAGGTTTTGGATCTTACACAGAAACGGAATAGACGAGCCAGTTAGAGGCACCACAGTCTTTTGGTACACGGGTCATGGATGCCATCAGGACCATAAGACTGGCTTGTGTCCTAAGAAAGAAGCGCTTTTCAGACAGTCCAAAAAGAGGTTACGGGAAAGGCCATAGGGTTAGTAAGAGGAGCATCAGGGGGTGAAGGGAGTGTTAGAGTCATCCAAGATGGAGTCAGAGGAGAAACGGGAACCAAAGAGAATTGATTTGTCAACGGGAGAGTCAGCTATAGTGGCGACAGAACGTAAAAGTGAATGAGAGGCAGAGCGACAGAAGTTGTTAGAGATGCCCTTAGCTAAAGACTAGAAAGACTTATCAGTGGATGACGACGTGAAGTTATCGCACCTCTTTGGAATAAAGGAACGCTTCGCCTCACAGATAACGCAGCGATCACAGGCAGTGATCAAAGAGAGAAAGGAGAGAGTTTTTTTTTTCCCAAATCCGATATGCCTGACCCTCTGTATGAAGGGCGTCAGAGCAGGAACGGTTGAACCATGGAATGGTTGATGAAGTCGTCTTGGAGGAAGAGGGGATAAATAAATGCCTTCATTCCCGCAATAATAACTTCTGCTATAAGTCTGACGGAGACAGAAACATCACCACGTAAAAGACAGTAACTGACCCAAAGAAAAAGTCAGAAAAGAAGTTACGCCAGTTAATCCAGTCAGTTTTATTCAAGTGCCAGTATTTACGATTAGGCAGCTGCTGGAGGGTGAGGTGCCAGTTAGAACTGATACATTCATGAGAGGGTGATTTGGATGAACCAATTGGGGGCGAGGTTGTGTATTTACCAAGGGAATGGACTAGAGGCGAAAACAAACCCATTATATTCGGAGAATGGTCACAGAAGTCAAGAATTCGGGTAGGATGGGAGATAATTTGCTCTAAATCACTGAGAATGGAAAACGTGAGGGCTTCAGTCCCTCCACCATCCGTATGGGAGAAATTCAACCATTCCCTATGGTGAACGCTGAGATCCCTGAGGTAGAGGATCTTGCCTTGCGGGTAAGAGAATGTCACAGTCTCATGTCAGGAGTTTAGATAGGCGAAGAAGGATACCAAATTTGTGGACTTAGGTGAGCAATAGGCGAAACAGAGGAAAAGTGTGGAAGCAGGGAGACAGACCTTGAGCCACATAACATCAAAGTTTGAAGACTCAAGGTCCTTGATGCGTGCAACAGGTGTGGTGATGTTGAAATAAGCACAAACATCACCTCTGAACCGGAATCGTGAGCGGAGGTTAAAAAGGGACTAGCGAGAACACCATTAGACAACTGTGTCTCAGACAGAAGTAAGATATTTGGAGAGGCACGAGACAGAGGGTGTTCTCAAGTGAGGAGAGGTTTTAAAAGTGACCAAGAATGTTGGTATGATGAAGAGAAAAAGAGGAAGGTCTGACAGAGAGGGAAAGGTCGTGGGAGAAGGGGTCGGTAATACGACTTGCCAGAGTCCATCCCCCTCACATTGGCAGAAGAGTCAGACAGAAACCCAGATGATTCTTCTTCGCATCTCATCATACTGGGGAGTTTGGGCCACACATCTGACGGAGTCTGTCATAATGAAACTTATAAATGGTTTACTGGATCTTCAACAGTCTTATCTGACCTCTGCATACGATCCCTGTAGAAAAGTGTGTCGAGATTATTTCAACCGAGTAACTGAGATATGTGAACCAAGTGGACCTTTGTGGTGTAGTGGTTAGCGCTCCGCATTCACGGGCCGCCCAAGGTCGAGAGCATAAGTTCGACTCCTGGATTATTTCAACCGAGTACTGAGATATGTAAACCAGTTAAACCTCCGTGGTGTAGTGGTCAGCGTTCCTTACCGTGACGCATTCACGGGCCGACCAAGGTCGAGAGCATAGGTTCGACTCCTGGTGGTGCGGGGCAGACGGCTCACAGTCAACCCTATTGCTCTTCATCCACCTCTCGGTGTTGGTCGATCAAATGGGTATGTGGCTCAGGCTTGGGTATTCACATAGCGTTAACGGGACAGCCATGTTCAGAACCCCAGTTCCCCCGTGCTGTCTCAGCTCCTGAGATATCCTAACCCCAGTACGCAGGTCTCGCAACCCAGAACTTGGGTCAGAACTTGACATTTTGATGACACCAGCTGACGGCTCCTTCCTCCTTCCTCCTGCAGTTCCCCCGCTGGAGGTGAGTGTCCTGGGCAACAACCCGCCCCTCGCGGAGGGCACGCCCTACACGCTCGAGTGCGAAGCTGGGGGTTCCAGGCCCCCGGCCACCCTCTCCTGGTGGATGGATGGCCTCCTGATGACGACCCCTGATGACCAGGTACGGTGTGGGGACCCATGATGACCAGGTACGGTGTGGGGGTGTGGGGACCCATGATGACCAGGTACGGTGTGTGGGGACCCATGATGACCAGGTACGGTGTGGGGGTATGGGGACCCATGATGACCAGGTACGGTGTGGGGACCCATGATGACCAGGTACGGTGTGGGGGGACCCATGATGACCAGGTACGGTGTGGGGGTGTGGGGACCCCCGATGACCAGGTACGGTGTGGGGACCCATGATGACCAGGTACGGTGTGGGGACCCATGATGACCAGGTACGGTGTGTGGGGACCCATGATGACCAGGTACGGTGTGTGGGGACCCATGATGACCAGGTACGGTGTGGGGGGACCCATGATGACCAGGTACGGTGTGGGGACCCATGATGACCAGGTACGGTGTGGGGACCCATGATGACCAGGTACGGTGTGGGGACCCATGATGACCAGGTACGGTGTGGGGACCCATGATGACCAGGTACGGTGTGGGGACCCATGATGACCAGGTACGGTGTGGGGACCCATGATGACCAGGTAAGGTGTGGGGTGACCCATGATGACCAGGTAAGGTGTAGGGTGACCCATGATGACCAGGTACGGTGTGGGGACCCATGATGACCAGGTACGGTGTGGGGACCCATGATGACCAGGTAAGGTGTGGGGTGACCCATGATGACCAGGTACGGTGTGGGGACCCATGATGACCAGGTACGGTGTGGGGACCCATGATGACCAGGTACGGTGTGGGGACCCATGATGACCAGGTACGGTGTGGGGGTGTGGGGACCCATGATGACCAGGTACGATGTGGGGGTGTGGGGACCCATGATGACCAGGTACGGTGTGGGGGTGTGGGGACCCATGATGACCAGGTACGGTGCGGGGGTGTGGGGACCCATGATGACCAGGTACGGTGTGGGGGTGTGGGGACCCATGATGACCAGGTACGGTGTGGGGGTGTGGGGGGACCCATGATGACCAGGTACGGTGTGGGGGGCGTGGGGACCCATGATGACCAGGTACGGTGTGGGGACCCATGATGACCAGGTACGGTGTGGGGGTGTGGGGACCCATGATGACCAGGTACGGTGTGGGGGTGTGGGGACCCATGATGACCAGGTACGGTGTGGGGGGTGTGGGGACCCATGATGACCAGGTACGGTGTGGGGGGAGTGGGGACCCATGATGACCAGGTACGGTGTGGGGGTGTGGGGGACCCATGATGACCAGGTACGGTGTGGGGGGTGTGGGGACCCATGATGACCAGGTACGATGTGGGGGTGTGGGGACCCATGATGACCAGGTACGGTGTGGGGGTGTGGGGGACCCATGATGACCAGGTACGGTGTGGGGTGTGGGGACCCATGATGACCAGGTACGGTGTGGGGGTGTGGGGACCCATGATGACCAGGTACGGTGTGGGGTGTGGGGACCCATGATGACCAGGTACGGTGTGGGGGTGTGGGGGGACCCATGATGACCAGGTACGGATGTGGGGGTGTGGGGGACCCATGATGACCAGGTACGGTGTGGGGGTGTGGGGGACTCATGATGACCAGGTACGGGGGGGGGGGGTCGTGTGGGAGGTGTGGGGACCCATGATGACCAGGTACGGTGTGGGGGTGTGGGGACCCATGATGACCAGGTACGGTGTGGGGTTGTGGGGACCCATGATGACCAGGTACGGTGTGGGGGGTGTGGGGACCCATGATGACCAGGTACGGTGTGGGGGTGTGGGGGACCCATGATGACCAGGTACTGTGTGGGGGTGTGGGGACCCATGATGACCAGGTACTGTGTGGGGGTGTGGGGACCCATGATGACCAGGTACTGTGTGGGGGTGTGGGGACCCATGATGACCAGGTACTGTGTGGGGGTGTGGGGACCCATGATGACCAGGTACTGTGTGGGGGTGTGGGGACCCATGATGACCAGGTACGGTGTGGGGGTGTGGGGACCCATGATGACCAGGTACTGTGTGGGGGTGTGGGGACCCATGATGACCAGGTACGGTGTGGGGGTGTGGGGACCCATGATGACCAGGTACTGTGTGGGGGTGTGGGGACCCATGATGACCAGGTACGGTGTGGGGGTGTGGGGGGACCCATGATGACCAGGTACGGTGTGGGGGTGTGGGGACCCATGATGACCAGGTACTGTGTGGGGGTGTGGGGACCCATGATGACCAGGTACTGTGTGGGGGTGTGGGGACCCATGATGACCAGGTACTGTGTGGGGGTGTGGGGACCCATGATGACCAGGTACGGTGTGGGGGTGTGGGGACCCATGATGACCAGGTACTGTGTGGGGGTGTGGGGACCCATGATGACCAGGTACTGTGTGGGGGTGTGGGGACCCATGATGACCAGGTACTGTGTGGGGGTGTGGGGACCCATGATGACCAGGTACTGTGTGGGGGTGTGGGGACCCATGATGACCAGGTACGGTGTGGGGGTGTGGGGACCCATGATGACCAGGTACTGTGTGGGGGTGTGGGGACCCATGATGACCAGGTACGGTGTGGGGGTGTGGGGACCCATGATGACCAGGTACTGTGTGGGGGTGTGGGGACCCATGATGACCAGGTACTGTGTGGGGGTGTGGGGACCCATGATGACCAGGTACGGTGTGGGGGTGTGGGGACCCATGATGACCAGGTACTGTGTGGGGGTGTGGGGACCCATGTTGACCAGGTACGGTGTGGGGGTGTGGGGACCCATGATGACCAGGTACTGTGTGGGGGTGTGGGGACCCATGATGACCAGGCACTGTGTGGGGGTGTGGGGACCCATGATGACCAGGTACGGTGTGGGGGTGTGGGGACCCATGATGACCAGGTACGGTGTGGGGGTGTGGGGACCCATGATGACCAGGTACTGTGTGGGGGTGTGGGGACCCATGATGACCAGGTACTGTGTGGGGGTGTGGGGACCCATGATGACCAGGTACGGTGTGGGGGTGTGGGGTAAACAGGGTAATCTATGAACAATGGTTTCACTGTTGATGAAGTCCATCATCCCACCTGGATCATCATCATATCTCTATATTTTTCTATTTATTATACTGAAGAACAGAAAAGATCCCTTTTTTTCTCGTCTTCTCTTCCTTTAAGAACTTAAAAAAAAAATGCCTTCTTTTGTCTTCTTTCCTTAAAGACTAAAAAAAAATATTATTCTTTTTCGTTCTTCTTTTCCTGAAGAAGTTGAAGCATGACCATTATGTCCTTCTTTCCATGAAGAACTTAAAAACTTATATTGCTCTGTCTCTCTCTTGGGTAAAAAAGTTAAAAGCCTCTCTCTCTCTCTCTCTCTCTCTCTCTCTCTCTCTCTCTCTCTCTCTCTCTCTCTCTCTCTCTCTCTCTCTCTCTCTCTCTCTCTCCTCTGTCTCTCTCCCCCTCTCTACTCTCTCTCTCTACTCTCTCTCTCTCTCTCTCTCTCTCTCTCTCTCTCTCTCTCTCTCTCTCTCTCTCTCTCTCTACTCTCTCTCTCTCTCTCTTTCTCTCTACTCTCTCTCTCTCTCTCTCTCTCTCTCTCTCTCTCTCTCTCTCTCTCTCTCTCTCTCTACTCTCTCTCTCTCTCTCTCTCTCTCTCTCTCTCTCTCTCTCTCTCTCTACTCTCTCTCTCTCTCTCTGTCTCTCTCTGTCTCTCTCTCTCTGTCTCTCTCTCTCTCTCTCTCTCTCTCTACTCTCTCTCTCTCTCTTTCTCTCTACTCTCTGTCTTTCTCTCTACTCTCTCTCTCTTTCTCTCTACTCTCTCTCTCTCTCTCTCTCTCTCTCTCTCTCTCTCTCTCTCTCTCTCTCTCTGCAACTGGTCATGCAGAAGACCCCACCACCTCCTCCTCGTCCAAGCAGACACACAGACACTGTACAAGAGTGAGGTCACTGCTTGACCTTCCTCTATTCTCATCCCCTTGACCTCCTCCACCTGGCTACAGATGACCATGGAGGGCAACGTGAGCAAGACGACCCTCCACCTGACCCCCATCAGGTTAAATGACGGCGCCATTGTCTCGTGCAGGGCAGAGAATCCACAGATGCCGGGAGCTGCCATGGAAGACTTCGTCAAACTCAACGTCCACTGTGAGTAGGTTTGGACCATTGTATGTCTACACCCACTGTCATGTTTTGACCATTGCATGTCTACACCCACTGTAAGTAGGTTTGGACCATTGTATGTCTACACCCACTGTCATGTTTTGACCATTGCATGTCTACACCCACTGTCATGTTTTGACCATTGCATGTCTACACCCACTGTGAGTAGGTTTGGACCATTGTATGTCTACACCCACTGTCATGTTTTGACCATTGCATGTCTACACCCACTGTAAGTAGGTTTGGACCATTGTATGTCTACACCCACTGTCATGTTTTGACCATTGCATGTCTACACCCACTGTCATGTTTTGACCATTGCATGTCTACACCCACTGTAAGTAGGTTTGGACCATTGCATGTCTACACCCACTGTCATGTTTTGACCATTGCATGTCTACACCCACTGTGAGTAGGTTTTGACCATTGCATGTCTACACCCACTGTCATGTTTTGACCATTGCATGTCTACACCCACTGTAAGTAGGTTTGGACCATTGTATGTCTACACCCACTGTCATGTTTTGACCATTGCATGTCTACACCCACTGTGAGTAGGTTTGGACCATTGCATGTCTACACCCACTGTCATGTTTTGACCATTGCATGTCTACACCCACTGTCATGTTTTGACCATTGCATGTCTACACCCACTGTAAGTAGGTTTGGACCATTGCATGTCTACACCCACTGTCATGTTTTGACCATTGCATGTCTACACCCACTGTGAGTAGGTTTTGACCATTGCATGTCTACACCCACTGTCATGTTTTGACCATTGCATGTCTACACCCACTGTAAGTAGGTTTGGACCATTGCATGTCTACACCCACTGTCATGTTTTGACCATTGCATGTCTACACCCACTGTCATGTTTTGACCATTGCATGTCTACACCCACTGTAAGTAGGTTTGGACCATTGCATGTCTACACCCACTGTCATGTTTTGACCATTGCATGTCTACACCCACTGTCATGTTTTGACCATTTTCTCCCCAACTGTACGTGACACTATGTGGCACTCATCCGTGCGTCCTGGAGTGGTCATTACTTTAGAGGGAGAGTATCCGTAAGATTAGTGATCTTTGGCTTCCACATCATGAAGATTGGTGACCCTTGGCTTCTACTTCATAAACATTGGTGACCCTATCTCCCAAGTCATGAAATTGGTGACCCTGGCTTCCACGTCATGAGAATTGGTGACCCTATCTCCCACGTCATGAAGATTAGTGACCAGACATCATAAATATTTACATACTACATAACAATTATACTCTAAGTACTTATACTAAAAGCACGATTCTTTTTCAAGCTCTGACGATCATTATTGTCAACATTAATGACCCATAACTAGAATATGTTGTATGTTGGCTCCAGTGTGGATCACAACGTGGCTTAATGTGTGGCCATGACTTCAAGGTGGAGCTTGGTGGAGCCTCCACCACAAACAAGGTGGAGCTTGGTGGAGCCTCCACCTTAAACAAGGTGGAGCTTGATGGAGCCTCCACCACAAACAAGGTGGAGCTTGATGGAGCCTCCACCTTAAACAAGGTGGAGCTTGATGGAGCCTCCACCACAAACAAGGTGGAGCTTGATGGAGATATTTTTTCTTTTTCTCACGGGTCTATAAGCTTCTCTTAAAGTTGCAGACATGAAAAAAAGAGACATTTTCCAATGTTATTATATTAGGGCCACTAATGCGTCCGGTGTCGGGTTCCTGGTTCACATGATGTTGTCTGTACGGAGAAAAAAACGATCCATCAAGTCTTCATATTGTGATAGAGACGATATGGTAACACACATCCCCTACGTTCTTTCTTACTGAATGCTAAGACTATGAATACCTTCCAAAGTCGTTTGGACAAATATTCCATAAATTCAGGTCATACTCTCAGACAAACGCCAGACATTAAAATGTATAAACGACAGCGTTAACGGGGACACTAGAAGTCTAATGTGCAGTAGTGGGGAAGTTGGTGATGGTTTAAAGAAAAACTGCTGAGCGGAATTACATTTTCTTGTCAACTTAAAAGACTTCTTTTTCTTTGAATCAGACAAGCCAGTCGTGGGCCAATCATGCCTCTTGTTGTCTCTCTTTCTCATGTAAACTCATGTAAACCTCGGTGAAACCTGTCTATGATTTTTTTTTCTCTTGTTTTTCTCCACCTTATCGTTCACTTTGGATCATCTCACTTGCTTCTGCATCGCCCGTCGCTTCGTTCTCCTTCTGCTGTGGAAGCCAACGCCCAACATAGACACGTGTGTGTGTGTGTGTGTGCGTGTGTGTGTGTGTGTGTGTGTGTGTGTGTGTGTGTCTGTGTGCGTGTGTGTGTGTGTGTGTGTGTGTGTGCGTGTGTGTGTGTGTGTGTGTGTGTGTGTGTGTGTCTGTGTGCGTGTGTGTGTGTGTGTGTGTGTGTGTGTCTGTGTGCGTGTGTGTGTGTGTGTGTGTGTGTGTGTGTCTGTGTGTGTGTGTGTGTGTGTGTGTGTGTGTGTGCGTGTGTGTGTGTGTGTGTGTGTGTGTGTGTGTGTGCGTGTGTGTGTGTGTGTGTGTGTTCTCCTTACCGGCGCATGTTCTGCATATTGCCGCACGTTCTTTTGGCATATGTTCTTGAAAACCCATGTTCTCCTTACTGGCTCATGTTCTACTTACTGAAACGTTCTTCTTAATGGCACATATTCTTGTAGCACGTCTGTTCACTGGAACATGTTCTAATTAGCATATGTTCTGCTTATTGGCCCATGTTCTATTAGGAAATGTGCGCATGTCCTGCTTATTAGCACATGTAGGCGCATGTTCTGTTTACTGGCACGTGTTGCACATCCCAGCAAATAACCAGAGTATCGGCACGTGTCTAACACGTCCGAGTCATTAGCATAGGATCAGGTGTTCTGTGGTACAGTGCCACGTGCTCGTCCATGCTGGAGCGTCGTGTGATTTCGCATTTTAAGACAAGTGGCTTGGAAGGCTGTGTTCCTCACCTGTCTGGGTGTTCACGATGTCTTGTGTTCAAAAAGAGACAGTCAAGTTCGCGGAGGAGGAGGAGGAGAAGGAGAGAGTCTTTTTGTGAGTAGATGAACTATATCTTGAAATATATATATATATATATATATATATATATATATATATATATATATATATATATATATATATATATATATATATATATCCCTGGGTGGGGATAGGGGAGAAAGAATACTTGCCACGTATTCCCTGCGTGTCGTAGAAGGCGACTAAAAGGGGAGGGAGCGGGGGGCTGGAAATCCTCCCCTCTCGTTTTTTTTTCTAATTTTCAAAAAGAAGGAACAGAGAAGGGGGCCAGGTGAGGATATTCCCTCAAAGGCCCAGTCCTCTGTTCTCAACGCTACCTCGCTGACGCGGGAAATGGCGAATAGTACGAAAGAAAGATATATATATATATATATATATATATATATATATATATATATATATATATATATATATATATAGAGAGAGAGAGAGAGAGAGAGAGAGAGAGAGAGATTTATAGTGACACAGACATAGTTGAAGCCACACGATGTAACAGGTAGTTAACTCATCATTTCTTCCCTCGTGGTTGGCCACAGACACACCGCAGCTGCAGCTGAGAGCGGGCCACAACTTGGTCATGACCAGCATCAAGCAGAGTGATGATGTCTACTTCGAGTGCGTTATCCAAGCCAACCCTCCTGTCCAGACGGTCCAGTGGTTCCTACAGGTGCGTTCCTGGCTCACACACTCACTCACTCACTCCTGCAGGTGCGTTCCTGGCTCACACACACTCCTGAAGGTGCGTTCCTGGCTCATACACACTTCTACAAGTGCGTTCCTGGCTCACACACTCACTCACTCACTCCTGCAGGTGCGTTCCTGGCTCATACACACTCCTGAAGGTGCGTTCCTGGCTCATACACACTCCTACAGGTGCGTTCCTGGCTCATACACACTCCTGAAGGTGCGTTCCTGGCTCATACACACTTCTGCAGGTGCGTTCCTGGCTCACACACTCACTCACTCACTCCTGCAGGTGCGTTCCTGGCTCATACACACTTCTGCAGGTGCGTTCCTGGCTCATACACACTCCTGAAGGTGCGTTCCTGGCTCATACACACTTCTGCAGGTGCGTTCCTGGCTCACACACTCACTCACTTACTCCTGCAGGTGCGTTCCTGGCTCATACACACTTCTGCAGGTGCGTTCCTGGCTCATACACACTCCTGAAGGTGCGTTCCTGGCTCATACACACTCCTACAGGTGCGTTCCTGGCTCATACACACTTCTGCAGGTGCGTTCCTGGCTCATACACACTCCTGAAGGTGCGTTCCTGGCTCATACACACTCCTACGGGTGCGTTCCTGGCTCATACACACTCCTGAAGGTGCGTTCCTGGCTCATACACACTCCTACAGGTGCGTTCCTGGCTCATACACACTCCTGAAGGTGCGTTCCTGGCTCATACACACTTCTGCAGGTGCGTTCCTGGCTCATACACACTCCTGAAGGTGCGTTCCTGGCTCATACACACTTCTGCAGGTGCGTTCCTGGCTCATACACACTCCTGCAGGTGCGTTCCTGGCTCATACACACTCCTACAGGTGCGTTCCTGGCTCATACACACTCCTGAAGGTGCGTTCCTGGCTCATACACACTTCTGCAGGTGCGTTCCTGGCTCATACACACTCCTGCAGGTGCGTTCCTGGCTCATACACACTTCTGCAGGTGCGTTCCTGGCTCATACACACTCCTACAGGTGCGTTCCTGGCTCATACACACTCCTACAGGTGCGTTCCTGGCTCATACACACTCCTGAAGGTGCGTTCCTGGCTCATACACACTCCTGAAGGTGCGTTCCTGGCTCATACACACTCCTACAGGTGCGTTCCTGGCTCATACACACTCCTGAAGGTGCGTTCCTGGCTCATACACACTCCTGAAGGTGCGTTCCTGGCTCATACACACTCCTACGGGTGCGTTCCTGGCTCACACACTCACTCCTACAGGTGCGTTCCTGGCTCATACACACTCCTGAAGGTGCGTTCCTGGCTCACACACTCACTCCTACAGGTGCGTTCCTGGCTCACACACTCACTCCTACAGGTGCGTTCCTGGCTCATACACACTCCTGAAGGTGCGTTCCTGGCTCATACACACTCCTGAAGGTGCGTTCCTGGCTCATACACACTCCTACAGGTGCGTTCCTGGCTCATACACACTTCTGCAGGTGCGTTCCTGGCTCATACACACTCCTGAAGGTGCGTTCCTGGCTCATACACACACTCACTCCTGAAGGTGCGTTCCTAGCTCATACACACTCACTCCTACAGGTGCGTTCCTGGCTCATACACACTCCTGAAGGTGCGTTCCTGGCTCATACACACTCCTACAGGTGCGTTCCTGGCTCATACACACTCCTGAAGGTGCGTTCCTGGCTCATACACACTCCTACAGGTGCGTTCCTGGCTCATACACACTCCTGAAGGTGCGTTCCTGGCTCATACACACTTCTGCAGGTGCGTTCCTGGCTCACACACTCGTTCCTGAAGGTGCGTTCCTGGCTCATACACACTTCTGCAGGTGCGTTCCTGGCTCATACACACTCCTGAAGGTGCGTTCCTGGCTCATACACACTCCTACAGGTGCGTTCCTGGCTCATACACACTCCTGAAGGTGCGTTCCTGGCTCATACACACTCCTGAAGGTGCGTTCCTGGCTCATACACACTCCTGAAGGTGCGTTCCTGGCTCATACACACTCCTGAAGGTGCGTTCCTGGCTCATACACACTTCTGCAGGTGCGTTCCTGGCTCACACACTCACTCACTCACTCCTGCAGGTGCGTTCCTGGCTCATACACACTTCTGCAGGTGCGTTCCTGGCTCATACACACTCCTGAAGGTGCGTTCCTGGCTCATACACACTCCTGCAGGTGCGTTCCTGGCTCACACTCACTCACTCCTGCAGGTGCGTTCCTGGCTCACACACTCACTCACACTCCTACAGGTGCGTTCCTGGCTCACACACTCACTCCTACAGGTGCGTTCCTGGCTCATACACACTCCTGAAGGTGCGTTCCTGGCTCATACACACTCCTGAAGGTGCGTTCCTGGCTCATACACACTCCTGAAGGTGCGTTCCTGGCTCATACACACTCCTGAAGGTGCGTTCCTGGCTCATACACACTCCTGAAGGTGCGTTCCTGGCTCATACACACTTCTGCAGGTGCGTTCCTGGCTCACACACTCACTCACTCACTCCTGCAGGTGCGTTCCTGGCTCATACACACTCCTGAAGGTGCGTTCCTGGCTCATACACACTCCTGCAGGTGCGTTCCTGGCTCATACACACTCCTGCAGGTGCGTTCCTGGCTCACACTCACTCACTCCTGCAGGTGCGTTTCTGGCTCACACACTCACTCACACTCCTACAGGTGCGTTCCTGGCTCACACACTCACTCACTCCTGCAGGTGCGTTTCTGGCTCACACACTCACTCACACTCACTCCTACAGTTGAACGCGCAGGAACGCACCGTTCCTTGCTCCTTACTCACACTCACTCACTCCCATAGGTGCCGCCTTCCTGGCTCCTCATTCACTCCCACTCACTCTGAGTCTCTCTCTCTCTCTCTCTCTCTCTCTCTCTCTCTCTCTCTCTCTCTCTCTCTCTCTCTCTCCGCCTATATACACTGACACCTCAAACATCAGCTCACGGTCGCCTGTTCTTCTAATCTCTGATCATTATCATTTGGTCTGTCTTCCTTCCTCTCTCATTTCCCCCATGGTCTGGCCAAGTTCATTTTGCACTAGCCATAAGAGTGAGGTGGGCCAGCCAACCCTATCCTCACTCCACCTTCCTATCCCGGCCTTCACTGGACGGATAGACGGATAGGTAGATAAGTGGGGGAATAGTCTATGTAAAAATGAGCATCACATGTCCGGCAATGTTAGTACAGGATAGGTAGATGGGGGTGATAGACAGTCTGATGAATAGATGTAGAGACAGAGGGACAGATATGAACAACAGTTGACCCAACATATAGACAGAGGGACAGATATGAACAACAGTTGACCCAACATATAGAAAGAGGGACAGATATGAACAACAGTTGAACCAACATATAGACAGAGGGACAGATATGAACAACAGTTGACCCAACATACAGACAGAGGGACAGATATGAACAACAGCTGAACCAACATATAGACAGACAGAGGGACAGATATGAACAACAGTTGACCCAACATATAGACAGAGGGACAGATATGAACAACAGTTGAACCAACATATAGACAGAGGGACATATATGAACAACAGTTGACCCAACATATAGACAGACAGAGGGACAGATATGAACAACAGTTGACCCAACATAGAGACAGAGGGACAGATATGAACAACAGTTGACCCAACATATAGAAAGAGGGACAGATATGAACAACAGTTGACCCAACATACAGACAGAGGGACAGATATGAACAACAGTTGACCCACTGGTGTCGACAGGTAAACATGATCTCTCTCTCACACCTCCTGCAGGGGGAGGAGCTGCACCACAATGTGTCAGCGGGGGTCATCCTCACCAACCAGAGCCTGGTGTTGCAGAGTGTGGGCCGCCACTCCTCTGGCCTCTACACCTGCAGGGCCACCAACCAACACGGCTCAGCCACATCCCAGGCCATCCAGCTCAGCGTCAAGTGTGAGTTGCTCAGAAGGAGGCGGCCAATGGCTCCAGTCTTCACGGGTGTGGCTGGGAGTACATTGCTCCTGTGTGGAGGGTCGTGTGTGTGTGTGTGTGAGAGAGAGAGAGAGAGAGAGAGAGAGAGAGAGAGAGAGAGAGAGAGAGAGAGAGAGAGAGTGTGTGTGTGTGTGTGTGTGTGTGTGTGTGTGTGTGTGTGTGTGAGAGAGAGAGAGAGAGAGAGAGAGAGAGAGAGAGAGAGAGAGAGAGAGAGAGAGAGAGAGAGAGATAGTGTGTGTGTGTGTGTGTGTGGTGACGGTGCGTGTGTGTGTGTGTGTGTGTGTGTGTGTGCGTGTGTGTGTCTATGGGATAGTGTCACATGCTTTCTGACAGTCCACGAACGCACACTCCACCCGTCCATCCTTCTTAACCAAAACAACCTCCACTTCATCACAGAAGAACTGACTGTATGTTAAGCATGGCCTTTCTTCTCTAAACTCGTGTTGCCTTCCGCTCAGGCAGTTTGTCTTGTGTAAACAAACTTATTCTTCCCGATTATGTATCTCAAGTGTCTGAAAGACCTGATTCGACAGAGTGAGGTCTTTAGCGAAATTTCCCTATCTTCTTTCTTAGAAAACAGACACGATATTTACTCTCGTCCACTCCTTTGGCCACTACATCCTTTTCCCAAGTTTAAAATGTCTGAGTGTGTGTGTGTGTGTCTGTGTGTGTGGGGTGTGTGTGTGTGTGTGTGTGTGTGTGTGTGTGGTGTGAAGGAGAGAAGAGAGAGAGGAGAGAGAGAGAGAGAGAGAGAGAGAGAGAGAGAGAGAGAGAGAAAAGAGAGAGGCGGGGGCCAAGGGGAAAAAAAAAAATTTTGGGACCCCCGGGGGTTTCCCCCCCCCCCAAAAAAAACCCCCAAAAAAATTTTTTTAAAAAAAAACCCCCCCCGGAAATTTCCTTTTTTTTTTCCCCCCCCCTTTTTTGGAAAAAATTTTCCCCCCCTTTTTTTAAGGGGTTTAAAAAAGAAAAAATTTGGGTTTTCGTTTTTTTTTTTAAAAAAAAAAACCCCCCGGGGCCCTTTTTCCCCAAAAAATTTTTCCCAAAAATTTTTTTTTTGGGGGGGGTTTTTTTTGGGGGTTTTGGGGGTTTGGGAAAAAAAAAAGGGGGGAAAAAGGGGGAAAAAAAAAAAAAAAGGGGGGAAAAGGGGGGAAAAGGGAAAAAAGGGGGGGTTTTTGGGGTTTTTTTTGGGGGTTTTGGGGGGGGAAAAGGAGGGGGGAAAAAAAAGGGGGGGGGGTTTTTTTTTTGGGGGGGTTTTTTTAACCCCCCCCCCCCCCAAAAAACCCTCCCCAAAAGAAAAAGGGGGAAAAACCCCCCTTTTTTTTCCCCCCGGGGTTTTTTTTTAACCCTTTTTTTTCCCCCCTTTTTCCCGTTATTTTTTTGGTTTCCCCTTTTTTTTTTTTTGGTTTTTTTCCCCCAAAAAAAACCCCCCCCCCGGGGGGGCCCCCCTTTGGAAACCTTTTTCCCAAAAAAAATTGTCGGGGGGGGTTTAAAAAGGGGGGGGAAAAAAAGGGGGGGTTTTTTTTTTCCCAAAAACCAAGGTTTTTCCCCCCGAAAAAACCCCCCCTTTTTTAAAAAAAAACCCCCCCCAAAAAAGGGGAAATGGGGGGTTTCTTTTTTGGGGGGGCCCCCTTTTTTTTGGTTTGGGGAAAAAAATTTTTTTTTCCCCGGGAAAGGCCTAAAAAAAAAAGGGGGTTTTAAAAAAAATTTAAAATTTTTTTTAAAAAAAATTTTTTTTTTTTAAAACCCTTTTTTTTTTTAATTTTTAAAAAAAAAAAAAAAAAAGGGGGGGGGGGAAAAAGGGGGGGGAATGGGGGGGGAAAATTTTAAAAACCCCCAAAAAAATTTGAAAAAAACCCAAAAAAAAAAAAATTTTTTTTCCCCCTTTTAAAAACCCCCCCCCTTAAACCCCCCAAAAAAAACCCCCCAAACGGGGAAAAATTTTTTTTTTTAAAAAAATTTTTTTTCCCCCCTTTTTTTTAAAAAAAACCCCCCCCAAAAAAAAGGGGGGGGAAAAAAAAGGGGGGGGGGAAAAAAGGGGGGGGGGGGAAAAAAAATTTTTTTGGTTTTTTTTTTTTGGGGGGCCCCCGGAAAACCCTTTTGGGGGGGTTTTTTTAAACCAGGGGGGCCCCCCCTTTTTTAAGGGGCCCCCCAAAAATTTGGGGGCCAGGGAAAACCCTCCAAACCCCCCCAAAAAAGGGGGTTTTGGCCTTTTTTTTTTTCCCCCAAAATTTTCCCGGGCCCGGAAAAAATTTTCCCGGTTTTTTTTTAAACCCCCCCCCCCCCCAAAAAAATTTTTTTTTTTTCCCCCTTTTTCCCCTTTCCCTTTCCCCCGGGGTTTTCCCGGCCAAAAAACCCCCGGGGGGAAAAAAATTTTTTTTTCCCCCAAAAACCCCCCGGGGGGGGGAAAAACCCCTGGGAAAAAAAAATTTTCCAAACCCCCCCCTTTTTTTTTCCCCTTTTTTCCCCCCCCCAAAAAAAGGGGGGTTTTCCAAAAAAACAAAATACATAATCAACATTCCAGATGGTCTATTTACAAAATGATACGATTTCATCTCAGGGATATCATAATGAAGATGACCTACCAAGCGTTAATATTTCTTTTTTTACTGAGTAAAGGCTATGATACATGAGCCATCCATCCATCATCTGATTACCACTGAATCTGAAGCCTTCAGATTCAGCTGTATTCAGGCAAGGGTGAGGGAATAACCACGGTCACCTTAGTGGTGAGAGGTCACAGCTCGTTTGGTGTGACCTTCAAAAGTGTGAGTGTTGAGGGGTGACGGTAGCCAGCAGTCCAGTGGTAAGATGGTGTTGTGAAACTCGCCCTGTGTGATCTGTTTTCCATATGACGACCAATGTCCAGTTGGCGATCCACGAAGCTAGTGTCAATACACTGTGCATGTCAGTCGCAGTTGTGGTCAAATGCTCTACACTGTTCGTCTTCCTATGTAAAAAAAAAAAAAAGTTACGCCAGTGTGCGTCGACGAGCAGAAGTGGACGTATGGCAGCGGACGCAGCCAGCAGGTGAACGTGAGCTGTGAGGTCGACGCTTACCCTGAGGCCCAGACTTTCCGCTGGGCCTTCAACACCTCCACCGAGATGGTCCACATCCCCAAGAACCGCACCTACTTCGACCACAACCGCAGCGTCATGGCATACACGCCCAGGACCCACCACGACTTCGGGACGCTGCTGTGCTGGGCCGTGAACGAGGTGGGGTCGCAGCCACAACCTTGTGTCTTTCTCATCGTCCCCGCCTGTGAGTGGCTGCTTTAGTTCTGTCTTGCCTCCTCCTCCTGCTGGTGGTGCTGGTGGTGGTGGCTGGACATGTGTGTGTTGTCCTCCTCCACCACCACACACACACACTGGCAGGGCTCAGGGATGGGAGGGGAGGCCATCGAGTAGTGGGTACGGGGGAGAGAGAGACGAAAAAGAAGGTAAGTCCACAGTTGATTCTGAATATTGTCAGCACCTCTAGCTGAGTGTTCCTTGGACTCTCTCTCTCTCTCTCTCTCTCTCTCTCTCTCTCTCTCTCTCTCTCTCTCCCTGGTGATGACCGACCACAGGTGAGTGTGTCTCCCGTTTCGCCTCCACCTGCTGGCGAGGTCACAGGTGTTTCTTACAGTAGTGCTCTCATACTTGACGTACAGTCGCGCCCAAAAGTCGTCCCCCCCAACCTCACTCACCCACAACCCTCACCTCTCATGGTAATACATGACAACAGACACATTGTGTCGTCGTCATTTGCTTCCTCACAGGCAATGGTAAATGTCTCGACCCCAGTTCCATGTTCCTCCCACGACGTGTCCCGTGGCTTTGCTTCCAAATTTCCAATCACCTGACCCACATTATGTTTTAGATCAAGATGATTACTTCATAAGACGACTTGCAATAGCGGGTCAAACAGCCTTTTTCAATGTGTCAGAGACTGATAAAGGTTTTTAGCTCTATCCATTAAAATTGATAAAGGAAAACGGAAACAAAGCAACGTCGCTGACTGTACTCAACATTAAACATATATATATATATATATATATATATATATATATATATATATATAGAGAGAGAGAGAGAGAGAGAGAGAGAGAGAGAGAGAGGAGAGAGAGAGAGAGAGAGGTTCCGTATCTTCAGTAGAAAGAGAAAGACAAATGCCACATGTCTTCATTTTTTTTCACGTTTGTAGATGTTATATCATCATCAGAATCAGCAATTACAATTACAATGAATCAAATGAGTGAATACATTAAAACAAACCCTATCTATCGTGTACATCATAATAGATAATACAAGATACATATAATATCACAACATAAACCAAGTTAGAATGACTGAAGTACAATATTCTTAAAAAAGTTTAAGAAATAGAAAGCCCCACATCCCTCCGCCAACACATGACAACAATGATCAAGACAATTACTGAATGATTACTATAATTACTATAATGTTGTGGAGGATTGCATTACCATCTATGACCGAATTATCATTTGAATGATCTTTACATTATTATCCCATTGTTTGACGCTTTTGACCACGTAAGCACATCCAATAAATAATGGCAAAAGCCATTTTTATATTAATGATGAACTGCAGTAATCACTTAACACCTCGTTAACCTGTGTCCCATGAACCATTAACTTTCAGCTGAAAGGATACGCCACTTTCAGCTGTCACAAATGACCACAGGAGTTAATGATCACCAAGTGATAATCAGAAATTATTCTATAATCGTTTTTAAATGCTCTAATGATCATGGACTTTAAACAATGGGATCTTGTGTTTGACATGAATATGGAAACAAGAGGCAATCGTAGGTAATAAGTCATCTCCCACGAAATGGTTCATTTGGGTCAGTATTTTCTTTTTGATGTTGGAAGGTCCAATCACTGACCCAAGGCCTCATCAAGGCTGAGCCTTGATTGATATATAAAGTTATGAAAGGGGAAAGCAAGAGACAATGGAAAGGGGAAAACAAGAGACGATGGAAAATATTCAAAAGTTTTGAACGAAGTTAAAAAAAAAAAACCTTGAAAAGTTCCAGGTCATAGTCTTCTGGGAAAGACAGGTAGAAAGTTTCAAAGTAGATTGACTTAGTAATTGCCTTGATCTGTTATAGAAGGAATTCGGGTTTTGATATTGTTTAAATCTTTTAAGAAACATCACTCCTCACTCCGCACAATGGCTCTATACTGTGCTTATTTACATTTTGGAGATTCAATCTTGTTTTGATGTATTCAAACAACTAATTACAATGTTTGCAACTGCTGATTCTGATGATGAAATGAATATGTATTGAAACTTCAACAATAGAAAGTGTTTGTGGCTCTTGCCTATCCCTTTCCTCCTAGTTATATATATATATATATATATATATATATATATATATATATATATATATATATATATATATATATATACATATATAGGGAAGGTTCACAATTTTGCGCGATCAAGATATTCCTATGAGTCCAATGGGATAATGAAACACGATAAGTTCCTTAGACATTACGTATTTGCAGTCCAGAGTTTATTGATGATGAGTTTGAGAAGATATACTCTATTTGATCTAATTTAAAGTACCCTAGATCTTTCATTGATAAACCCCTTAAGTTAGCAAAGAAACCATTTTATGGAGTTGAGCCCAAACCTCCCATTGGCACCAAGAATCTTTTAGTTCTCCCTTTTGATAATAATTTCACTTTACTTCCCATGTTGCTTAAATCCTTTAATGTATATGTTGCCTTTAGCAACAATAATACTATAAAGAATGTCTTAATCAGGAATTCACCAGAAAATTCTCTTGGATGCATCTATAAAGTGCCATGTGGAAATTGTGATAAATTTTAATTTTATGTTGGTCAGACTGGTAAGGATCTTTCTGTTAGACTTAAGCAACATAAATATAGTATAAGAACGGGACAAGAATTAGATGCCTTGTTTAATCACGTTAAAAACTATGATCACTGTATTGACCGGAGTAACCCCATCTCAGTTATTAACTCTAACTCTATCACCAAGAGAAATATCATTGAATCTTGTATTATTAAGTACACAAAATATTATAATCTTAATATTAGTGATGGTCTATACAAATTAGATAACTTTATTGTTGATAAGATTTGTAAAATGATAAGTTTATGAACGCTCGTTGTATGTTTTGGACAATCACATGTTTACCAAATGGCGTCCTAGCTTCGACTTTTCGATGTATATCAACTGACTGTTATATTTCTCTCTTGTGTCTCCCCTGATGATGTGATTATTACACGAAAGTGCACTTGGGAACTTATCGTGTTTCATTTTCCCAGTGGACTCATAGGAATATATATATATATATATATATATATATATATATATATATATATATATATATATATATATATATATATATATATATGACCACTTTTTTCTGAGTTATGGTGATACCCAGGACTCCTTTCAGAAGGTTCCTGCAGCATAAGGCTGCGCTACTTCCAGTAGCAGGGAAATGTAGACTCCTTTGGAGTGAGAGGTTGTTTGATGAGAATGTTCCCCCAACGATACAGCCTTGTTGAAGGTAATTTTTCACACACACACATATATATATATATATATATATATATATATATATATATATATATATATATATATATATATAATCTTGAAAATTTCAAGTGTCTGTATGTATGAGAGTTTGTGTATTCTTACGTAACGGTTTCAAGGCCGACGTGTAATGTGTAAAAACCGAAGAGTTTGAAGGCAGGTCCTTCAACACCTGGGCCAGGTTGGAGGCCACAGCACCTTAGTGATCCTTGGAGGACATTTTGAGGTAACCAAATCCCCCCCCCCCCGCCACACACACACACACACACACACACACACACTCCTCAACCTTATACATCACACGTAGTTCACGACACTCACGGACACCAAATAACATGACAGCTTCACACTGCAATAGAAATACCTCCGGGTAAAAGGCAGTATCCAAAGGTGCCAGAGCCAGCCTTGAAAGGCCTACAAAGGCCATTTTCAAGGTGCAGAATTGCTACAGCTTCCTGAATCAATCCAGAGACCTCTCTCTCTCTCTCTCTCTCTCTCTCTCTCTCTCTCTCTCCTTTAATAATTTCCGTGTATAGGTACTTCAAAAATCTGGACGAGGTTTTAAGATACTGCCTCCTTGCCTTGAGACCGTCATTACGGAAGCCACTGTACAATACACCACCGCCACTCTCAAAGATGACACTTTATCTACACCATTGTCTTCGACCTGGCGGCGGCTTGAAAATACAACGCAAAGTACCTCAGGATCGAGGGCAGGAGCCTAGGCTAACAGAACCCGGCATTGAAAGCCAACAATGTCCACAGTTCAAACCTTCACACTTACCATAACTTCACACAACACCCTGAGGCCCCACATTTTGCATGTAGGTATTGGATGGTCAGGAAAAGGCCATAGGCTTCTACATATTGCCCCTGATGGCCTTTCTGAGTACACAAAAGGCCAAGGAAGGCTATCTCAACCTTACCCGCAGTGCAATGCTCTCCTTCAGTGGAGGCCAACCAGCGGCCTTAACTTATTGTGATTCATCTATGTAGCCAGGAAAGGCCACATACTAGGGTTCTGTGTTCTTACAGTGTCAGGAGACTTATCTACGCGGCCACATGCTTCAATTCTTTCAACAGTCGGCCTTGAAAACCAACTTGAAAGCTCCCCCCCCAAAAAAAAATGCTATTCTGATATAAAACTTTGTTCTATGATAACCACTTTCCCTTTTCTTCTCTCGTAAGAACCATTTTCTTTTCTCGTAAGAACCATTTTCTTTTTCTTTTTCCCCCGTGCACCACCGGGTAGTCTTATGTAAACATATGTGAGTGTGTGACCTCCCATACAGGTCGATGGTGGAGGGTCTTCCTATGTTTTAAGACCTTAGCGTTGTGACCCTTCCTTCATAAACCCATGTGCACATAATTCCACCACACACACGACTTTAAGTCCTGGTACTTCATTAAAACCTGTGTACATAAACAGTAAAATGACCGAACTACATTGTCTCCCTCCGGGTGATCATGTTTCGCGAACTAATTTACATCTCATTCAAGTTTGAAGTTTCCTCTCGCAGCTGTGCCGGAATCCGTGCACAACTGCAGCGTGTGGCACAACGCCAGTGCTGCAGGAGAGGTGGTGGTGGCGTGTGAGGCAGGCTGGAGCGGTGGCCTCACCCAGACCTTCACACTCGAAGTGAGGAAGATGACTTCGTCGGGTCAGCTGGGTCCTGTGATCACCTCCCTCACGCAGGAGATCAAGCCACACTTCACGGTCAAGGGCCTGGCCCCCGGCGCCGAGTACCAGCTGTCGGTAGGGGCCTCCAACACCCAGGGCGCCGCCCCTACCACCGTCCTCCTCCACCACACGCCCATAGACGTGGCCGAGAAGCGGACCAGCGCAGCCGCGGCGGAGTCCTTCGGCGCGACTCTGAACCTGACGGCGATGGCGCCGATCCTCGCGGTGGTGGCGGGCGCCGTGGCCTCGCTGGTCATCTGCTCGGTGGTCCTAGCGCTGGTGATCCGTAGCCGGCTGGGCCGAGGCCACAACCACACACACAACCACACACACAACCAGCAGCCCAGGATGGTGTATGACAAGGCGGCGCACCAGGTCAAGACTGGTGACGACGGAGGCTTCGACCAGCTACAACCAGGGCCAGACCTCATCTTGGTGAAGGGCGGTGAGTGGCCAGCAACACCTCAGTGTGTGACGTTAATGGGATCAGTTAATGGGGTCAGTTAATGGGGTCAGTTGATGGGATCAGTTGATGGGATCAGTTAATGGGATCAGTTAATGGGGTCAGTTGATGGGATCAGTTGATGGGATCAGTTAATGGGATCAGTAAATGAGATCAGTAGATGGGATCAGTTGATGGGATCAGTTAATGGGGTCAGTAAATGGGATCAGTTAATGGGATCAGTTAATGTGATCAGTTAATGGGGTCAGTTGATGAGATCAGTTAATGGGATCAGTTAATGGGATCAGTTAATGTGATCAGTCAATGGGGTCAGTAAATGGGATCAGTTAATGGGGTCAGTAAATGGGATCAGTTAATGGGATCAGTTAATGGGGTCAGTAAATGGGACCACCATGTACTGAAGACATGGAATGGATGATAGCGGTTTACCTACGGCCGTCCAGGATTCGAACCCTGTCCTGCCGCGTATGGAAATGGTAAGGCTTTAGTCGCCTTGTGGTCTGTTGGTTCACGTACCGACCTACCACGCAGGAGGAGTGGGTTCGAGCCCGCCTCGACACCCGTGGGTAAATCAGGTATCTCTACAGGTGTTTACTGACTGACTTCTTGCTTGGTCTATCCGCAACAGGGAGACAAGGAGGCGAGCATCACTCCAGCACTCCAGCCGTGACCTGTGGTCCATCCACCGCCTCCACCATGTCAGTGAGTACCACCATCGTCCACACACGAACCTTCGTGATAGCCATATGTCACACTACCCTCCTCCTCCCTAAATATAAAAGGCCTCGAAGACGGTACGTACACTGTAAGCAGAAAGGTAAGGGTGGGTATTTACAGAAGAAGGTGGGAAATGTGTGCTTTGTATCGATCATAGCCATGGACTCACTCTAATAATTATAAACAGAAGTCTTTATATACAGTAGTGGGGCGAGAGAAATAGCTATTACCTTAGTCGAGTATAAGACAAAGAGAAAAATAGACAGATTAGATACCTAACACACAAACATTATCGATACAGGGACTGTCATGAGAGATTAGACAGATTAGATAACTAACACAGGAACACTGCAGGGACTAAGGGTCATGAGAGATAAGGGTCAGGTTACGCAGCCCTTACTGACAAGACCAAGGTCGAGTGAATGGAACTGGTTTTTTCTTTTTTTTCTAGCTCCACTGTGCTGAGGTCACGTGAGGTTACATTCGAGAGAGAAGTTGACTGTCATATTTACCTAGACACGATTTCCAGTTGTAAATTAGGTCCAGAAATTTGATTCCCAAAGCCTTGCTTTTAAAAAGGTTGTAAAATGAACTTATAATGCTCAATTATGCTTAGAAAAGTATATCAAAATGAAACGAATAGATATCATTTGTTTACATCATAAAAAAAATATGAATATAGAAGCATTAATACAACTACAGAAATATGGTTAAGTAGAATATTTCTCTGTTAACCTTCCATAATCTAGATAAATGAGTTTACTGAAATCCATTTGCACAAAGTTGGAGGAGGCGTTCAATTCTATAACGGATAGTACATAACTATAATCAAAGCTAACAACATGGTTGTTGTAGTTTACAATGACGGCCTTAACGACTCTAACAGCTAGTAGGCTTCAAACCCAAACAACCAAACTACGTATACTAACCACTCTCTCTACATAATCATATTACTGATGAAAGTAAAATCTAATTAAGGTTTGCTTTAGTTTACGATCCATCCAAGGAAAAATGGAAGGACATTAGACGACTCCTATACACTGAGAGTAAACCTAAACTGTAAACGAATAGCTGTGATGATGATGATGTAACGTTAACTTTAGCGAACGTAGGGTAAACTGGATATCTCATATGGTGATCAAGAACGAATCACAATCAACATCTTGACTACAGACGTTTTCTAGACCAGGTCATTAATGCACCATCTTGGAGGTCACTACCTCTCTCTCTCGTGGGTGAGGGGGGTGGCTGGCTGGCAGACAGTGGCCATAACATTATCATACAAGAAGAATGATCACCATAATATGACATCTTAATGGTGATCTCCTCTTGATCCGAAGTTATGGAAGAAAGAAAAAAGAATTTTGAGGCTATGATTTACATAATTAATAGCTGTGTCTGGGTTAATCCCCGCCTTGATATAGATATGAGCAGATGTGAAGTATTTTGGACTGTAAATGCTTCGTAGTGAGTGAAAACAAACTAAGAAATATGAAATGGACCATCGTAACTTTAAAACCAGACTGAAGGAATAGGGAAACAGAAGAGATACTTTTAAATAACTGAAAAAACTTACAATGATTTTGAATTCAACAGATGATACAAAAATAGCATCGCAAAGAATAAATGAGAGAGAGAAGGTATGTGAAGTAAAATCACAAGATAAACTATACACGAATATGGGAAAAATTAAACTCCATGAGTGTCAGAAGTAAGTTCATGGAATTTACAGAATATACAGGACCAAGATCGAACACAGAATATACAAGATGCTCAACAACAAAAGAAATATTGTAAAACAAGAGATGACGACTAATTACAATATGGAACTCTCCAAATAGATCCTTCTATTCTATATCTACTCTACATAAAAAACGTCCATGCAAATCTAATCCGAATTTCTGTTTCACAGATTCAGAAAATGAAAAATAAAATAAGTTAGTGGAAACCTGCATAGACCAACCGCATTTTCTTTCTCATGATTTAGAAAACGACAAACCAAAGGAGGGACAAATTTAGAGGTATTAAGTACTTAAATTACTCAAATGATTCAAATTAACCTCTCAAAATGACTGGGTTCAGAGAAACTAGCCCAAGTATGTTCAAGGTGGCCAGAGATGAATTAATAATGACCGTAACCACAACATCTAAACAAATGATAATCGAAAGTTAGAGTAACCAAAAGACAGAAAAACATCAGAAAATATCGATATTATATATATATATATATATATATATATCCCTGGGTGGGGATAGGGGTGAAAGAATACTTGCCACGTATTCCCTGCGTGTCGTAGAAGGCGACTAAAAGGGGAGGGAGCGGGGGGTTGGAAATCCTAACCTCTCGTTTTTTTTTTTTTTTTCTAAAGGAAGGAACAGAGAAGGGGGCCAGGTGAGGATATTCCCTCAAAGGCCCAGTCCTCTGTTCTTAACGCTACCTCGCTAACACGGGAAATGGCTAATAGTTTGATAGAAAAAGATATATATATATATATATATATATATATATATATATATATATATATATATATATATATATATATACACACACACACGATAAGCAATAAGAAATATGCCTTGATTTCCCGGCCAGTTAACTTCACGTTGGATGTTGGTACAACAATGGGGGAAAAATATAATAAGATCCACAAGATGTCGAAAGGTAGTTGAGAAGACCCTAACAAGAAATGCTTTTGTAAAACATTTTTTTCTTCCTTTTTTTTCCGTGTAAAATATTTTCATTATTACGTGGCTCTAGGACTTGCACATTAACCTTGAGATGAAATATACTTCAGGAATCGTCGATCAAGTGCCACGCATGAGTTTACCATGTAAATGGAAAATCACAGGGCATAACACAAGAGCTATGTACACACACTCTCTCCCCCACAACAAATATATATCGGTCTCGCGGTTATGAAGTTTCTGATAATCTACAACTAACTGGCTGACTGAGAGTCCAATTTCATTTTACTGCCACGCTCATACAGTTGTAAATTGTATCAGAATGGTAGCGAAGTTGAGCGTAAATCTCTGGGGAAAGGGAGGATAGTTTTTCTGGGGGAAGAGTGTACATATCATCAGTTCGAGACTTACTCTAAGAACGAATGTAATTGTTTAGTCTCAATACACTTGAATATCATTCTCCAAATGGCGGACCGTGACAAGTGTAGTGACACAGGGATCAGACCTTATAGCTCCATCCTCATCATACAACATCAAATCCACCTGAAATGAGTCCTCAAATCCCAAGCAAAAACTACGAGGTAATTATCAAGACTGTGAGAGAATAATTAAAAACGAGAAAATAATTAAAAAGTGATCTAGACATATCAGGAGATCGGTCAGATAAAAAGAATGTAATTAGGCAAATGTAGTTATGAACTTTGGAGATAAGAACTGGAAAATGAACGATGAATTGATTAGAAATTCGCTAAGAGCTACAGTAAACAGAAAAGTGGTCATGGAAAATCTAGCATTATGGACCTCCGTGGTGTAGTGGTTAGCATTCCTGACCGTGACGCATCGAGCGCATAGGTTCGAATCCTGGCGGCGACAGTGGGTCCACAGTGAACCCACCTGTTCATCTACCCCAAAGGAGTTGGTCCATCAAATGGGTATCTGTCTCAGGTTAGGATATTCCCTCAAAGGCCCGGTTCTCTCTATTTAACGCTACCTCGCAATGCGGGAAATGGCGAATAGTATGGAAAAAAGAATATATAAATATATATATATATATATATATATATATATATATATATATATATATATATATATATATATATATATATATACACATATATACATATATATATATATATAGCTTAAAATTGCTGGGACGAATCAAGTTTTAAGTACTAGAATAAGAACATTAACGAGTAATGTGATGGCATTATCTAGGCAGTAGGGGTATGAGGGAATTTCAATTATGGTAGGTGATCTTTTCAGAAAATTTAGCGATCAATTTTTGAGTATCCATGGGATTCATGACGGTGGAATAACCTCCGTTACGGCAATTCCATCTGGTTGACATGCGAAAATTTCGGAGCCTTGGCAATGTAAATGAAGTTACAGCATTTCATCTGGCTTACAACAAAATTGTAGCTTTCCAGATTGGTTCATGAATAGCTTCAATGCTGTTGCATGTGACTGCGTTAAGAAGCTCTGTAATGTAATGATTTGCTAAATTTAGTAAGTTTACGATGTGTTATGTGTAGTTGGGTAGATTGAGAAAGTGACAGGAAGATAGTATTTGAAATAAAACAGCACCTTTTTAGCAATCAAAAGGCTGTCTGGTGGTTCGGGCCCTATGGTAAAAGTATGGGATAGATTACAAGAGGATATATGTAGAATATATAATGATATATATATATAACATTATAATACAGTCGGAAAGACCTCACCCATAATTGGAGTGTGGAGGCATGGTGGGAACGAGAGTTATGTGAGTGATCGAGGGCTGTGAGAGGGTAAGGAGAAGGTAGATAGAGTGAATTGAGGATGGTATGAGGGTTGAGTGTGTAGAGGAGTTCGAGGAGTGTGAAGAGGGGGTAAAAGTTGAGAGATGAAGGTGTGGAGGATGAGAGGTAAGTGTAGAGATGTGAGAGATGGAGTGTGAGATGAGAGTTGAATGTGAGAGTGAGAGAGTGGGTGTGAGGATGGAGGTGTGAGAGAGTGAGAGGTATGAGAGGGAGAGGAGGTGTGAGAGTGTGTGGGGGTGGGTTGGGCCATTTCTTTCGTCTGTTTCCTTGCGCTACCTCGCAAACGCGGGAGACAGCGACAAAGTATAATAAAAAAAATAAATAATATATATATATATATATATATATATATATATATATATATATATATATATATATATATATATATATGATAATTACACTAGTCCATGATGATAGTATGAAAGTGAAATCGCACTTCAGTAGTTCATACAATTACATCTAACATGTAATTTTTCTATACATGTGGCACGACATGTTTCGTAGAGAAAATCCACCTCATCATCAGGTGGTGCCAGTACTTCGCAAAGTTATTTAAATCTCAACATCACACTTAAGTCTCGCCATCTAGCACCAGTCTCTACCAGCCAATCACTGTCTGCTTTGTCTGGCAGTAACCGTTGTAAGGGAGAGTGATTAAGGGGGGGTCACGTGGCGGGGGTTGACCTGGGTAGCTGGGTGTGTCTTGAACAACTTTTCTATGTTTCCATGTCGCATCAATTTTCTCATAATAATTTGGTTAATGCTAAAATGGGCTTTAAAATTGCCTAGGGACAAATCAAAGTTCTTAGTACTAGCAATTAAGACACATTCAATGACGTTACGTGTGGCATAATCAGCAGAGGGGTATAAGATAAAGGGATTTTCAAGATCTATGGCTAGGGTGATCATTTTCATGAAAATGTTTAGCGATCGCATTTTTTGAGGTCATCCATGCGTACTGCATGACGGTGTCAATAACACCTCTCCGTTACAGCATTTCCAGTCTGGCTTACATGAAATAAGTTACAGCATTTCCAGTCTGGCTTACATGAAATAAGTTACAGCATTTCCAGTCTGGCTTACATAAAATACGTTACAGCATTTCCAGTCTGGCTTACATGAATAGCTTCACATGCCTTGCATTTGACTGCGTTAAACACTCCTAATTGTTACATAATTTGGCCTACAATTTAGTAAGGTCTTACTGATGGTGTTATTGTATTGGAAAAGAACATGAAGAAAATGACACGGAAATTTTTCATATATATACATATCCCAGCACCTCTTTTCACCCAAATTCAAAAGGCGACCCGGGTCGTCCACCTTATGGTAAAAAGTAGACATTGTAGTATATATATATATATATATATATATATATATATATATATATATATATATATATATATACATATATATATATATACAGTCGGAAAAATCCTCTCTCTCCCTATAAGACTGCATGCTTGCTGGAGGGCATGGTGGGAGCGAGAGTATGAGAGAGTATGAGAGAGTGTGAGAGAGTATGAGAGAGTGTGAGAGAGTATGAGAGAGTATGAGAGAGTGAGAGAGTGTGAGAGAGTGTGAGAGAGTGTGAGAGAGTATGAGAGTGTGAGAGAGTATGAGAGAGTGTGAGAGAGTATGAGAGAGTGAGAGAGTGTGAGAGAGTGTGAGAGAGTATGAGAGTGTGAGAGAGTGAGAGAGTATGAGAGAGTGTGAGAGAGTGTGAGAGAGTATGAGAGAGTGTGAGAGAGTATGAGAGAGTGTGAGAGAGTGTGAGAGAGTATGAGAGAGTGAGAGAGAGAGTGTGAGAGAGTGTGAGAGAGGCCTCTTGCTAAGCTACCCATCCTTACTTCACGTACGTAGAGCAGGCATCTGGTTATGAAAACATTGTATCAACTGTAAGACCAACCAACCATGATCCAAGTGGGATGAAATGATCTGTATTTCGTATGTACTTGTGCCACACAGTGTTCAGTACCATGATACACACACCATTGCAGGTACTATTGTACAGTGTGAATTATCACGCTAGCTCTAATGGTCTATTTCTCTATGGAACAGTTCGAAATTGGCACTGCCCCATTCATTATTGGTACCTGACCTAACCTAACCTAACCTAGCAATCGAGATGTCGCTCCATTTTCTGTGCTGTATAGTCGAAAAATCGTAGAGACACATATTTAACAACGTCGCGAAGACTCGTTAAGTCATTTTCATGGCATCCGACCCACGGATGTGACGTAGTTAGGTCAGGTTACGTAAGTGAACGAAACGGTGTTTTTTTTTCCCCGATAGCATTTGATGTGAATCGGACGATTGTGGCCTCATCGGAAAAAACATATCGCTCACCATAAAACCCACGCGGGGCGCAAACTGTTGAGATTATACTGGTTAAAACTGTCAAAATAAACAGACGAGGCGCACGGCAGCTGGTGAGTTCATCGGTTCTACCTTCCACATAGGCATTGAGCACAGTTTCAAACGGCAGACCACAATAAAACTGGTATAGAAATCGCGAGCAGTAGGCGAGGCTAAATAGGTTAGGTTAGAGCCTAACCTAGCTTAATTTTGACCTAACCTAGCTTAACCTAACCTAACTTGATATAAGCTAACCTAGCTTAACTTGACCTACCCTAGCTTAACTTAACCTCACTTAGCTTAACTTAACCCGGCCCAACTTATCGTAACCTAACCTAGTTTAACTTAACCTAACCTAGCTTACCTTAACCTAACCTAACCTAGCTTAACTTAACCTAACCTAACCTACCTTAAGTCAACTTAACCTAAACTAGCTTAACCTAACCTAACCTAACCGATTAACTTAACCTAACCTAGCTGAAGTTAACCTAACCTAACCTAGCTTAACCTAACCTAGCTTAACTTAACCTAACCTAACCTACCTTAAGTCAACTTAACCTAACCTAGCTTAACCTAACCTAACCTAACCGAACCTAGCTTAACCTAACCCATCCTAACCTAACCTAACCTAACCTAACCTAAACTAGCTTAACCTAACCTAACCTAGCTTAACCTAACCTAACCTAAGCTAGCTTAAAAGATCTTGTAGTCAGGGAAACAGGTCTTCAGATGATCCATATCCGTAAGTTTGGGTGATGTCGCCACGCGTTACACATCCATACACGATAATTAAATCTACATGTTCCTCTTCTTCATAGCCCACACCACTATCACCACTTACTCGCTAACAAAGGATATGAAGCCAGTCAAAATCACTCATACAAAGCGTTAGGAATACACTAGACAGATGTGACCAGGAAACCGCACAACTAGCGAACGTGACACACCACAATCAACCAGCGCCTCACGATCAAATCCAACTGAACTAAAAGCTCGCCCTTCATGTCCACGTCTTACAAACTGGATGAACGAGAGTAATCAAGGGCATATCATCAAGAAAAACTTGAGGCCTACACTCACAACAACGACCGGAAAATAGATCTCATTAGCCATTATCATCATCATTGCAAGAAAACATGACACATCTACGAAGCCACCTCACACCACAAGACCAACACGTTTCCAGAGGAGTCATGTCAGACATTGAATTCCAGCACCACACGAGGAGTGCACGTCTCTTTCCTCCTACATAAGCATGACCAACATTAAGTTGTCCAGCCATCTTCCGTGTCATTGACGAGGTGGAAACCCCGCAAGAACACACCTGAGATCACTACCACACCACACCACACTCACGAGAGAGGTGTTGGAGAAAGGAAAGTACATATTAAAGTCCACAGCCGACTCCAGACGCCTCTGTAGGCCCTCGACATCAAGAAGAGAACCTCCCCTGTATGACCCTGTAGACTGGTGACCTCCACGCGTGACCCCCAGCACTCGACGCTTGACCTGCCCCAACGAGAATGGGGCAAAAGGAGTGATGATATCACCTGGTGTGTCACTCCAGCCTGACCTGAGGTGGCGAATTTGAGTTTGGTCAGATGAGGGACTAGCCAACAACCACAGCCTTCATCTCTCATTGGTTAATAGTGTTTCTCCTGATCCTTGTGTACATATGTCTGGACCGTATTGTACTTTCTTCGCAATTGAGATGTTGGGATTTGGATAACTTAATTGTTAAGTACTGGCAGCACCTGATGAGGAGGTGGATTGTCTCCAGGGAACATCTCGTGCCACAGTTTTACCTGTCTGGCCAGACAGATAAAACTGTAACGAAGAGGTGTTACTGGCACTGTCATGTAGTAAGCAGGCATGACCACAAAAACATGCGATTGCTAAACATTGTCATGGAAATGATCACCTTGGCCATACATCTTGAAAATCCCTTTATCCTATACCCCTCTGCTGATTACGCCACACGTAACGTCATTGAATCTGTCTTAATTGCTGATACTAATAACTTCGATTTGTTCCTAGGCCATTCTAAAGCCCATCCTAGCATCAACCAAATCATTATGAGATAATTGCCAAAACACGAAAACAAAACAAAAAAAGGTGTTGGAGAGACAGCCAGTTATCCAGGTCAACCCTCGCCACATATAAAGAATTAATATAAAGATCTTGAAAAGGATTTTGGGGGGGGTGAGCGCAAGGTGGCTGGGTTGTAACATCCTCCCCGCTGGTGGCTAACCAGTTTAAGAAAGAACACTCACCCGCAGACTGACCCTTTTTTTGGCACCACGACAGCTCACACTTTCCAAATTGCCAGGTAAACTGAAGGACAATATTTGTGAAGCACACACGGAGTTCAGGCTCTCCGACCGCGCAAAAATGAAGAAGGAAAAAAAGGGACAAACCAAGTTATCAGTGTCTTGGAGATAAGCAGTCGAGGATACCAACCTCCCGAGCCTCAAGGCCGGAGCCAAACTTGATAACTTGCAAAGTAAATTTGCTGACGCTTGGAGTTGACGCTAGATATTATCTCGTGGAATTTTAAAAATGGTTTTGACGGTCGGGTTGAAAACATTTCAGGGCAAAGTTTCCTTCAACATTAGTTTTATAATCTTGCTCAAAAAGTCACTTTCTTTTTCTCTTTTCTGATGGTATTTCCTTACTCGGCTACGTTTTCGCATTATTTCAACTACTGTGGAGAGAAGATATAGGTCTCATTTCCCACATATATTTTTCATACGTTTGGCAGAATATGAAGAATTTCCAAAGGCGATGATATCATTTCCGAGCACTCGTACTTCTTAAGTCGTTTTCATTTCTGTGCTACAACGCCATCGACGTACATTTATATTTTTCTTGTAGTTACACAATGGATCAACATTGTAAGTGACGTGGAGTGATAACGCTTCACTATGCAGCATCTCTGTTCGTTAGTTTCGATGGGCGTTCAAAGCTTCGTTCAAGTTGATGTATATGATCATTGTACGTTTCGATGGACGTTCAAAGCTTCGTCCAAGCTGATGTATATGATCATTGTACGTTTCAATGGGCGTTCAAAGCTTCGTCCAAGCTGATGTATATGATCATTGTACGTTTCAATGGGCGTTCAAAGCTTCGTCCAAGCTGATGTATATGATCATTGTACGTTTCGATGGGCGTTCAAAGCTTCGTCCAAGCTGATGTATATGATCATTGGACGTTTCGATGGACGTTCAAAGCTTCGTCCAAGCTGATGTATATGATCATTGTACGTTTCAATGGGCGTTCAAAGCTTCGTCCAAGCTGATGTATATGATCATTGGACGTTTCGATGGACGTTCAAAGCTTCGTCCAAGCTGATGTATATGATCGTTGTACGTTTCGATGGGCGTTCAAAGCTTCGTCCAAGCTGATGTATATGATCGTTGTACGTTTCGATGGGCGTTCAAAGCTTCGTCCAAGCTGATGTATATGATCGTTGTGCGTTTCGATGGGCGTTCAAAGCTTCGTCCAAGTTGATGTATATGATCATTGTACGTTTCGATGGACGTTCAAAGCTTCGCCCAAGCTGATGTATATGATCATTGTACGTTTCGATGGGCGTTCAAAGCTTCGTCCAAGTTGATGTATATGATCATTGTACGTTTCGATGGGCGTTCAAAGCTTCGTCCAAGTTGATGTATATGATCGTTGTACGTTTCGATGGGCGTTCAAAGCTTCGTCCAAGTTGATGTATATGATCGTTGTACGTTTCGATGGGCGTTCAAAGCTTCGTCCAAGTTGATGTATATGATCATCGTACATCAGTTGATTCTTTCTTGTGACGCAAAGCCAAGGCCATAAGTGCCAAAACTAAGCCAAAACTTGCGTGAAAGAACCTCTGTGGTGTAGCAGTTAGCCTTGTTGACCTATACCGTCTACCAGGTACATTTAATGGTCATAATGAATGTAGATAATGGCAGTTATGCTGATAACAAGGAAGGCTTTTAATGATGCGCAATACGTGCAAACCAATAAGTGGTCATGGCGCATGAGTCCTGACACTGGTGCGTGACGGAAGGAACGGAGGAGGTGGTGGAGAGAGGAAACAGAAAATGGAGAGGAAATTAAGGTGATGTGTTTAATGCATCGAGGTTGAATTACGTAAGAGATACAGATAAGAGACAGCGAGAGAGAGAAGGGGATTATAGATGGTAATGGAAGAAGAGGGAAGGGGAGGGGAATCGCTATGGGATCCAATACTAATCCTTCTCTGTCTGTCTCTCTCCTTTCAGGGCAACCGTCAGCTACAGTCACCCGTGTCGGTCAACACTTGCCTCAGCGGCCCGAGCAGCTTGGTCAACCCTGGCCGGAGCAGCAGCCTGAGCCACACGGCGGGGTCCATCATCTATCCTAACTCAGGCACCACCATCAACCCTAGCTCCTGCACCGATATAGACCTGGCATGCGGCGCGGCTATCATAAACCCTGGCGACGGCGCGTTGCTGACCTCACACACCGGTGCCATCCTGAACCCTTCTTCCAGCGGTCTCTTAATCGCGGCCAGCAGCGCCATGCTGGAGCCCAGCGGCGGCAGTATCAACGCCGTCAGTAGCGCGGCCATCGTCCACCCCGGAGAGCCCCTGGAGAGCCGAAGAGCTCGCCCGGTGTCCGTGGCGTCGACGGCAACGCTGGGGAGCATCCACGGACGCGTGGGTCGCTCGGCCTCCTGCACAGGTCGAGGTGCCACTTTCCCCTCATCTTCCTCCCCCGTTACCACGACCTCCACGCTCCCCCGCCGCTCCTCCACTGTGGACATCCACCCAGAGTTCTTCCCCTTAGACCTCAGCACCAGCAGGGAGAGCTGCGTCTAGTTGTAAGGTGAGGCGAGCAGGTTCTGTGGCCATGGACGAGAGCTCTGGTAGGTTACTGACAAAGGGGATGGGAATGGCTTACAAGACGTCGAGAGAAAGATGACCTGAAGTGACAAGGTTAACACTCAGTTAACCAGTTCACACAACAAGGGTGTAATAAGTAAAACTTTACGTCGATTAGACTCTTAATGATACTCCTGGGGATGATTACGTAATCAAAGAATGCTTGTGTGATAGTTCACAAATCCAGGCCGAATCAAAGGGATCTGTAGAATCTAGGGGTCTTTATATATCTCAATTTAACAGTTAATCAACGAACCTGTGGCATACATTTTCTGATGATATACCTAAGGTAAACATTTTCCTTTCACAGATGGCTGGCCTTCGGCTGCCGGTGTTGCCGTGGACACACCTGGACCAATGTGCCACATATATCTGACTGGCCCACATGCATCAGATGTTGTGAGGGGATCGCGATGGCGTAGTTGCCTACCTTTATCCTCCCTACATGGGTCAGATTAGTCAAGTGATCCCACACGACACAGATCCTCTTCTTCTTCCTCCCTCAGCTCATGTGAGTCAGAGGTTCAAGGACTCGACGCGATCCTATAGATGACACAATGATCATCAACTTCCAAGTGCTCCTGTTGGTTCGAGCGTCAGCCCACTGATGCATTCTGGACGTTCCTCTCGCCCTTAGAAACCAAGTGGCACACGGGATCTGCACAGGATTAGATCCTACATGAAGACCTTCGTATGGCCTTCAGAGATCCACGTGTCGATTTGGATACTTCAGAGTTCGCCAAAAAGCCACGTCTTCACACGACGCTCTCATGACTCACACGGTTGTATGACTCTGTCGTTACATAGCCTCACACACCTCTCCTACCCTACCCCACTCCGCCCTAAGTGACCCCCCAGACATTAACATTTCACCAGATGTGTTTTAGTTTATATTCAGAGGTACCCAGTGTTCACATAGTCTCAGAGGAAAACTCCCCACTCACTCCCTCCTCCACTCATATGGTGCAGTTATTCTCCAAAGGTCTAGGGTTGGTATATACTGTCAACACGATCAGTTGGCCAAGGGAGGGTTTGTTCTCTTACGTACCTACGTCTTTACATGTTACATCCAGTAGGCTCATGATGTGGCCAGACTCATCCCCTAACCCACCCTTAAAGACGTGGATCCAACAAGTCTTTAAAATCTCCCCTCCTCCCTCTTCCCTCATTCACGCTTCATCTAGACGACCACCACCTGCACTGCTCTCTCATCATGTGTGGGGACAAAGTGTCATTATTACGTGTGTTTATCCTCGTTATCTTGTATGCCTGTGAACTCCATATAAAGACAAACTCTCGGCAGTGTTTACACAATAGTCAACTGGAGGTTTTCAGGCTCGTCTGTACGTACTGTGATGGACTTTATACGTGACCAAGGCTGCTCGTCTCCTACTCCTCCTTCCTCCCAGACTCTACCAGCGACTCTTGCGTTGTATGGATTAACGTCTCTTATTTTTCTATGATTGGTTTGTATACTGACGGCGGAAGGGGGGAAGAATATATATATATATATATATATATATATATATATATATATATATATATATATATATATATATATATATAGCGGAAAGGAAACAAGTATTGGAGTTTGGTATCTGATGGGGCCGTATATCTTGGAGAGAGAGAGAGAGAGAGAGAGAGAGAGAGAGAGAGAGAGAGAGAGAGAAGGAGAGAGAGAGAAGGAGAGAGAGAGAAGGAGAGAGAGAGAGAAGGAGAGAGAGAGAGAGAGAGAGAGAGAGAGAGAGAGAGAGAGAGAGAGAGAGAGAGAGAGAGAGAGAGAGACTGCATTTTCTTTGCCTTACCGTTTGTTTCCACTGTACCGTCATCTCTATTAGATTAAAAAGGAGAAAAAATAGGGGAAACGATGATAATAAATAGACTTCACTAATACTCGTATTCTGTGTTCACTACATCTCTGTAACATAACTGCCAAACGTCTCTCTCTCTCTCTGTGTCATTATCTCATCTATGACAGAACCTTCTCCACACACCTGCACAACTGTGGCTGGGGGTAAACAGCCAAGAATAAACGTCATGACATGATGCCAGTGTGAAGAGCGTTTCTGGACGCCTCTCACAGGAGAGATGATGCTCATGTTGATCGTCTTTGTAAAGAGGATTGGCATCGATTCTAAACGTTCTAAGAAGAGTGATGTTGATTCTAAATGTCTTCGAGAGGAGAAATATAGATTCTAGGTATCCTCGAGAGGAGAGACAGAGATTCTAAATGTTTTCGAAAGGAGAGACAGAGATTCTAATTGTCTTCAAGCGTGATAATATTCATTCTTAATATCTTTAAGAGAAAAGATATTGTCTCTAAATGTCTTCAAGACCAGATATATATATATATATATATATATATATATATATATATATATATATATGTATATATTCTACATGGCCCTGAGAGCAGGTATATTGATGGCATACTTTTCTAGGAGTAATATGGATTCTAAATGGCTCTAAGAGGAGAATTATTGTTCTAAACGACTTTAATTTGTGGGATATTGATTTCGAATGTATTTAAGAAGAGAGATATTTGATCTGATCCCATTAAGAGGAGAGATATCAATTCTGAACGTATTTAAGAGAGACTCATTGTGAACGTGTTTAAGAGGAGTTTCATGGATTCCAAATGTCTTTAGGAAGATATGTATGGAATCGAAACGTCTTTCAACGACAGGGAATTGTTTTCTAATCGTCTTATTGAACAGAAGTCATATTGATTCGTACCGTCTTTAAGTGAGCCGGGGTATTGATTGTAAGCGTGTATAAGTGAGGGGAAGAAACACTGAAAGCAGATGACCCTATGTCACTTAAACAGGCAGGAGTGATGTGTCTTGTGAGATGATTTCAAGAAAATGTAATAGAAATACCTACGCGTTAAGATATCAAGATGCAAAGAGATAACAAAATCACACACACACACACACACACACACACACACACACACACACACACACACAATCGTTTCATCCGTTATTTACATTTTACAGTTCCAGTGTCGGTCAAAACAATAGATTATCCTCAACTTAATCCCGCTGTACTGAGAAAATACGTGTGAGAAGCGAGATCAGTGTCACAATACACTATTAAATCGTGCACCGTCGCATCATACAGGATCTGGCATATATGTATATATATATATATATATATATATATATATATATATATATATATATATATATATATATATATATATACAGAACAGAGAAGGGGGCCAGGTGAGGATATTCCCTCAGAGGCCCAGTCCTCTGCTCTTAACGCTACCTTGCTAATGCGGGAAATGGCGAATAGTTTGAAAGAAAGATATATATATATATATATATATATATATATATATATATATATATATATATATATATATATATATATGTGTGTGTGTGTGTGTGTATGTGTGTGTGTGTGTGTGTGTGTGTGTGTGTGTGTCTGTCTATGTGACGGGGTGGCGACGAGAATGGATGAAAGCAGCAAGTATGGATATGTACATGTGTATATATGTATATGTCTGTGTACGTATATGTATGTATATGTGCGTGTGTGGACGTGTATGTATATACATGTGTATGTGGGTGGGTTGGGCCATTCTCTCGTCTGTTTCCTTACGCTACCTCGCTGACGCGGGAGACGGCGATTCAGTATGATGATAAAAATAGACATATATGAATTGTCTATCTATAAGGGACTACAAACCATTGACACAAGCTCCTTGCAATTACCGTAAAGTAACTCTGTTATGATGAGGGACACGTATGTCAGGCAAGGTAAAGTATGTATTGCAAAAACCATTCTGGGGACGCCCTGCATGGCAGTAATGTATATATATATATATATATATATATATATATATATATATATATATATATATATATATATACACATAATATGTGTGGGGATTTGGGAGAGGGAGGAAGGGCCTGTATGTAAGAGTCTTCAGTGTACAATGAATGTGAAGTGTACGGTATATGGCTTTGTACATAATGTATAACTTTGATAAAATGAAATTATAAGATATAAAAAAGTGTAAGGCAAAAACTGCTATACTTCAGGCGTTTTCTTCATCCTTCACACTTCCCTCTGTCCTCAGACACACCCCTCTCAATTTTTTTTAATTTTCCAAAAGAAGGAACAGAGAAGGGGGCCAGGTGAGGATATTCCCTCAATGGCCCAGTCCTCTGTTCTTAACGCTACCTCGCTAACGCGGGAAATGGCGAATAGTTTGAAAAAAAAAAAAAAAAAAAAAAAAAAAAATATATATATATATATATATATATATATATATATATATATATATATGAATATATATATATATATATATATATATATATATATATATATATATATATATATATATATATATATATATATATTCATATATATATATATATATATATATAAATATATATATATATATATATATATATATATATATATATATATATTCATATATATATATATATATATATATATATATATATATATATATATATATATATATATATATATATATATATATATATATATTCATATATATATATATATATATATATATATATATATATATATATATATATATATATATATATATATATGGTGAAATCGCACTTCAGAAGAAGTTCACACAATTTCATCTAACACGTCATTTTTCTACACATGTGGCACGACATGTTTCGTGGAGACAACCCATCTCATCATCAGGTGTTGCCAGTACATAACAAAGTCATTTAACTCCCAACATCACACTTGGTTCCCGCCGTCCAACACCAATCCTTCTAGGCCAAGCCTTGTGATTCAGGGATATGCCAATAATCACATGGAAAATGGAACACGAAGATCCAAGCAACACGAAGATCCAAGCACTTGCGTGAGTATTGGCTACGTCAAAGATACAGACAGATACCTGTGTCCCAGATGAAGTAATCACATGTTCTTATATATATATATATATATATATATATATATATATATATATATATATATATATATATATATATATATATATATTGCTATGAGTCCACGGGGAAAATGAAACATGATAAGTTCCCTAGTGCACTTTCGTGTAATAATCACATCATCATGGGAAGCCAAAAGGGGTGAGTGAGCAAAGACTCTTGCTATCTCAGTTGGACTTTACGACCATCGACCTATGAGGAACATTATTAGGACTGCAATCCTTTGTTGCATCAGAGACTATGGCTCGTTACAACACCTTTTAACCACCACCCCGTACCACACTACCTGCAACTAAGAGACGTGGTTGCAAAGGAAAGTTAGATCGAAATTGGTTAGTGAAAACATCAATATGACGGCAACAGACACTTGTCCCCGAGCTGGTACAACCTTCACAACTGCAGTTGTAAGACGAGACATGGAAAGAAAGTGATATCTGGTAAGAGTTAAGGTCGACCCTCTGGTAAACACATACAAAAATATATATTACCTGATATATGACAGGTGTATCAGCCTTGGCATAAACCCGTGGCGTAGGAGCTCCAGTAAGCCATCGCTTGCGCCCGCATACCTGCTAAGTGTAGCAGGGAGTGTTGGCTCACTCCACTGCTAAGTGTAGCAGGGAGTGTTGGCTCACTCCACTGCTATGTGTAGCAGGGAGTGTTGGCTCACTCCACTGCTATGTGTAGCAGGGAGTGTTGGCTCACTCCACTGCTATGTGTAGCAGGGAGTGTTGGCTCACTCCACTGCTATGTGTAGCAGGGAGTGTTGGCTCACTCCACTGCTATGTGTAGCAGGGAGTGTTGGCTCACTCCACTGCTAAGTGTAGCAGGGAGTGTTGGCTCACTCCACTGCTAAGTGTAGCAGGGAGTGTTGGCTCACTCCACTGCTATGTGTAGCAGGGAGTGTTGGCTCACTCCACTGCTATGTGTAGCATGGAGTGTTGGCTCACTCCACTGCTATGTGTAGCAGGGAGTGTTGGCTCACTCCACTGCTATGTGTAGCAGGGAGTGTTGGCTCACTCCACTGCTATGTGTAGCATGGAGTGTTGGCTCACTCCACTGCTAAGTGTAGCAGGGAGTGTTGGCTCACTCCACTGCTATGTGTAGCAGGGAGTGTTGGCTCACTCCATTGCTATGTGTAGCATGGAGTGTTGGCTCACTCCACTGCTAAGTGTAGCATGGAGTGTTGGCTCACTCCACTGCTAAGTGTAGCATGGAGTGTTGGCTCACTCCACTGCTATGTGTAGCAGGGAGTGTTGGCTCACTCCACTGCTAAGTGTAGCATGGAGTGTTGGCTCACTCCACTGCTAAGTGTAGCAGGGAGTGTTGGCTCACTCCACTGCTATGTGTAGCAGGGAGTGTTGGCTCACTCCACTGCTATGTGTAGCAGGGAGTGTTGGCTCACTCCACTGCTATGTGTAGCAGGGAGTGTTGGCTCACTCCACTGCTAAGTGTAGCATGGAGTGTTGGCTCACTCCACTGCTAAGTGTAGCAGGGAGTGTTGGCTCACTCCACTGCTATGTGTAGCATGGAGTGTTGGCTCACTCCACTGCTATGTGTAGCAGGGAGTGTTGGCTCACTCCACTGCTATGTGTAGCAGGGAGTGTTGGCTCACTCCACTGCTATGTGTAGCAGGGAGTGTTGGCTCACTCCACTGCTAAGTGTAGCATGGAGTGTTGGCTCACTCCACTGCTAAGTGTAGCATGGAGTGTTGGCTCACTCCACTGCTATGTATAGCAGGGAGTGTTGGCTCACTCCACTGCTATGTGTAGCAGGGAGTGTTGGCTCACTCCACTGCTAAGTGTAGCATGGAGTGTTGGCTCACTCCACTGCTAAGTGTAGCATGGAGTGTTGGCTCACTCCACTGCTAAGTGTAGCATGGAGTGTTGGCTCACTCCACTGCTATGTGTAGCATGGAGTGTTGGCTCACTCCACTGCTAAGTGTAGCATGGAGTGTTGGCTCACTCCACTGCTAAGTGTAGCATGGAGTGTTGGCTCACTCCACTGCTATGTGTAGCAGGGAGTGTTGGCTCACTCCACTGCTAAGTGTAGCATGGAGTGTTGGCTCACTCCACTGCTAAGTGTAGCATGGAGTGTTGGCTCACTCCACTGCTATGTGTAGCATGGAGTGTTGGCTCACTCCACTGCTAAGTGTAGCATGGAGTGTTGGCTCACTCCACTGCTATGTGTAGCAGGGAGTGTTGGCTCACTCCACTGCTAAGTGTAGCATGGAGTGTTGGCTCACTCCACTGCTAAGTGTAGCATGGAGTGTTGGCTCACTCCACTGCTATGTGTAGCATGGAGTGTTGGCTCACTCCACTGCTAAGTGTAGCAGGGAGTGTTGGCTCACTCCACTGCTAAGTGTAGCAGGGAGTGTTGGCTCACTCCACTGCTATGTGTAGCAGGGAGTGTTGGCTCACCCCACTGCTAAGTGTAGCAGGGAGTGTTGGCTCACTCCACTGCTAAGTGTAGCAGGGAGTGTTGGCTCACTCCACTGCTATGTGTAGCAGGGAGTGTTGGCTCACTCCACTGCTAAGTGTAGCAGGGAGTGTTGGCTCACTCCACTGCTATGTGTAGCAGGGAGTGTTGGCTCACTCCACTGCTATGTATAGCAGGGAGTGTTGGCTCACTCCACTGCTAAGTTTAGCAGGGAGTGTTGGCTCACTCCACTGCTAAGTGTAGCAGGGAGTGTTGGCTCACTCCACTGCTATGTGTAGCAGGGAGTGTTGGCTCACTCCACTGCTATGTGTAGCAGGGAGTGTTGGCTCACTCCACTGCTAAGTGTAGCAGGGAGTGTTGGCTCACTCCACTGCTAAGTGTAGCAGGGAGTGTTGGCTCACTCCACTGCTATGTGTAGCAGGGAGTGTTGGCTCACTCCACTGCTATGTGTAGCAGGGAGTGTTGGCTCACTCCACTGCTAAGTGTAGCAGGGAGTGTTGGCTCACTCCACTGCTAAGTGTAGCAGGGAGTGTTGGCTCACTCCACTGCTAAGTGTAGCAGGGAGTGTTGGCTCACTCCACTGCTATGTGTAGCAGGGAGTGTTGGCTCACTCCACTGCTATGTGTAGCAGGGAGTGTTGGCTCACTCCACTGCTAAGTGTAGCAGGGAGTGTTGGCTCACTCCACTGCTAAGTGTAGCAGGGAGTGTTGGCTCACTCCACTGCTATGTGTAGCAGGGAGTGTTGGCTCACTCCACTGCTATGTGTAGCAGGGAGTGTTGGCTCACTCCACTGCTAATGTGTAGCAGGGAGTGTTGGCTCACTCCACTGCTATGTGTAGCAGGGAGTGTTGGCTCACTCCACTGCTATGTGTAGCAGGGAGTGTTGGCTCACTCCACTGCTATGTGTAGCAGGGAGTGTTGGCTCACTCCACTGCTAAGTGTAGCAGGGAGTGTTGGCTCACTCCACTGCTATGTATAGCAGGGAGTGTTGGCTCACTCCACTGCTATGTGTAGCAGGGAGTGTTGGCTCACTCCACTGCTAATGTGTAGCAGGGAGTGTTGGCTCACTCCACTGCTAAGTGTAGCAGGGAGTGTTGGCTCACTCCACTGCTATGTGTAGCAGGGAGTGTTGGCTCACTCCACTGCTAAGTGTAGCAGGGAGTGTTGGCTCACTCCACTGCTATGTATAGCAGGGAGTGTTGGCTCACTCCACTGCTATATGTAGCAGGGAGTGTTGGCTCACTCCACTGCTAATGTGTAGCAGGGAGTGTTGGCTCACTCCACTGCTATATGTAGCAGGGAGTGTTGGCTCACTCCACTGCTAATGTGTAGTAGGGAGTGTTGGCTCACTCCACTGCTATGTGTAGCAGGGAGTGTTGGCTCACTCCACTGCTAATGTGTAGCAGGGAGTGTTGGCTCACTCCACTGCTACTCCCCCACAGACGAAGCATCTATACCCTTTAACTAAACCCGCCACAAGCGAAGGACAGAAACCTCACCATGGATCAACTGGATTACTTTATCTCCCTTGGGGGAAGATGATCACAAATCCACGACGGATATTATCTGCGTCTTTTTAATCACTTGAAAAGTTTGATTACTTACCAAACAACTGTATGTAGTTTTCTTTTTGTTTTGTTTTTTTACCACGACCTCACTAATCTGTTTCTAATCTCTGCCACTATCAGATAACAGTGCCTCGTTAGCATCCAGAGGTCCGGCTGCAATTGGAGTGGTTCTGTATCGATTGTAATGCAATTATCTTACGAGTGGTTGTATACCTCAGAGTTTACATTCTGCACAATGTAATGTTGCTTCAATGTTTGTTTATGTTGATCAAGTCTTGGCCATGGTTTGGTGGCTGCTGATCCATGTATGATTCTATGGATGTTGCAAGTAACCCGCTCCCCTCCCTTCGAATTACCCAGGCCACCTGTTCATTGCAGGCAATGTGACAGTGGCAGTCACCTAAAATCAAGATGACATCTTTAACACATGAAATAAAGTCTATATTCACTGTTACTCTTGACTCTCATAGACTTCTGTCATATGTCTTGAAGAGCAGACGACAAGTATAGAAGAATATACTGCTTTATTACCGTTAGAGTTAAATGTATCTATATGGCTTTCCCGCAACAAAGCGGATGTAACGTTTGGCTAACGGTACTTGAAGGAACAGCCAACCACACACACACACACACACTTGCAGCCACACCTTCATCCATCTTGGAACCATGTGTGTGGAAGTGGACATGTGACACAGAGTCTATGATTAACCCCTTCAGATCACACTGGTCTGCCTCATTCCACACATTGATCTTTAGTCTTGTGGTAACAGGTTGTGGTAACAAAAGCTATCTAAAACAAGAGCTGGTGTTCATAAGACGGCAGTGGACAGGTTGTGGTAACAAAAGCTATCTAAAACAAGAGCTGGTGTTCATAAGACGGCAGTGGACAGGTTGTGGTAACAAAAGCTATCTAAAACAAGAGGTGGTGTTCATAAGACGGCAGTGGACAGGTTGTGGTAACAAAAGCTATCTAAAACAAGAGGTGGTGTTCATAAGACGGCAGTGGACAGGTTGTGGTAACAAAAGCTATCTAAAACAAGATCTGGTGTTCATAAGACGGCAGTGGACAGGTTGTGGTAACAAAAGCTATCTAAAACAAGAGGTGGTGTTCATAAGACGGCAGTGGACAGGTTGTGGTAACAAAAGATATCTAAAACAAGAGCTGGTGTTCATAAGACGGCAGTGGACAGGTTGTGGTAACAAAAGCTATCTAAAACAAGATCTGGTGTTCATAAGACGGCAGTGGACAGGTTGTGGTAACAAAACGCTGTCTAAGCTGTAAATTCACGTATCAGTTACAACAATGGTTATAAAGTGATGTGGTTCATTTCATAAACCTTCAAGGTAATCTGTACAATATTTTCAATATGGAAATGTGTTAACTACCAATTATAGTTGCTGATATATGACCCATTCCGTTGTCATGCAGACATAGCCCGACCCACACATAGCTGACCACGAACAAGGACGATCAATGTGGCTGGTTATATACACTGAGGCAGGACTTCCCTCCTCTATCCATCCATCAGTGACCAATGATGTGGCCATGTCTCACTCCTGTACACAGACACTTGTAAGTGACGTAGGTCGCTAAGTCTGCCACTCCTCCCTCCCTCCATCCCTCCATCTTGTGGTCCACGTCATCATGGACGGTCGTGGTGGAGGAGGAGGAGGAGGAGCGGTGCCCAGTATGAAGGGGGAGCCTGGTAGCACAGAGGTGATGGTGGTGGTGTGATCTCGGAGCACACCAGCCTCTCATCTCTCACATTTACCTACGTCTGATGACACCCACTGATGACGTCTGATGAGCGGGGTATGATAGCACACACACACACACACACACACATAGTCTGGTTGGTTGTTAGGGGTGAAGGCCTCTCAACAACCATGGTCATTAAGGCCCGTCAACGTAAGCTGATACATCCACCAACCGTCCACGAAGGGTACAATGGTCTGTCCCACCATTGCCAATATCTCACGACATTCTGGACGGCGCTGTACATTCGCTCTGACTTTCCCTTCGTAGGACTGTAGACACACACACAGTCGCAAACATGTAATCTATTATGGATCACACATCCATCCTCTTCAGACGACAGTCACTTACCCAACCGTACATCCATCAACCATAGACTACTCTATATATAATCAAAACTTACATAACATTAATAAGAAAAAGATGTAAGAGAATGATCCATCGTTCATAACAATCTCATACCAAATAATCAATAAGATGTTATAGTGTTTTGTTATAGTCGAAACCCAAAAAACCAAACACCCAGATGAGACATTCCCCCCCCAGTAAAATGAACAGTGATGATTGTGGCCGGAGAAAACTGAAACTTAAACTAAAACTTAAAAGCTTAAACCTGTAACATCTGCCGAGAACACTGCAGTAGAGGAAGTGTGTCTTATTTACACAATCATCTGCATAATGCGAACACTTGATATTCCGAAGGAAGGTGAAGTCATTAGCATAAAGTGAATATTTAACATTATGAAGGACGGAAGCTGAAACCCACCAGCATAAAGTGAGTAACCGCACACTTCACTTGCCTCCGTTCAGTCCACCAACGCACGTCAACCCCTGTATATCACATTGTTGCGAGGGACGGAAGAATGGAGGCAGAATATCGTCAGTCATAACATCAAATATCGTTGGGCCCAAAACACGGCCTTGCGACACTCCATTATCTGGGACATCTGTGTCCGAGACGATAAACAGATAATGACTGATGACCGAACATCACTGGCATATTAAGGCCACCAAGCGATGACTGAAGAGAAAACGTAGGGCGGGAAGCTACTACACTTCACTAACCATCGCATTTGTTTATTGCTTGTTGACATTACAAACCTACAACTATATTTGAATATTCATTGTATAACAGTCATCATAATTACAGTTATTATTATATCATTGTTATTATCATTATCACTATTATTATCACTATTTCTATTATAATCATTACTATTATTATAATTATCATAATTTTATTCTTATCATAATAAAGATAATAATAATAATAATAATAATGATAATGATAATAACAATGATAAGGATAATGATAATAATAATAATAATAATAATAATGATAATAATAACAATAATAATAATAATAATAATAATAATAATAATAATAATAATAAAAATAATAATAGTTCAACCATAAGGCCTCTTTGTGAGGTTCCTGCGTCTTCAAGGCTGCGCTACAATCAGTAGCAGGAACTTAACAGACTCGTTCGGAGTAATAAGTCCACTGATGATGATCCAGCCTCGCCCGAGATATATATATATATATATATATATATATATATATATATATATATATATATATATATATATATATATATATGTGTGTGTGTGTGTGTGTTACCGGACTCCACCTGTTCAAGGTTACACCGTCTGTGACACGTCACCTTTGGTATGGCTGTATCACTGAGAGTACAACACCGTTAAAAGATCTCACTCTAAAAGAGTGTACATTTCCCTGTTACTGGAAGTAGCGCAGCCTTGAAATGGGGGAGTCTTGAGAAAGATTCTGGGTAAAACCGGGACGCTCAGAGAAACTGGCTCAAGGGTAATCATATATATATATATATATATATATATATATATATATATATAGTGAGGGGACCAACCCTTCCCTGCTACTGAGTGTAGAGCAGCCTTGGAGCTGCAGGAGCCCCTTATATAGATGGTTACGGGATCCTATAACAATAAAACGTCTAAGTCTATAAACTAACACTCAAGTCTAAGTCTATAAATCAACACTCAAGTCTAAGTCTATAAATCAACACTCAAGTCTAAGTCTATAAACTAACACTCAAGTCTAAGTCTATAAACTAACACTCAAGTCTAAGTCTATAAACTAACACTCAAGTCTAAGTCTATAAACTAACACTCAAGTCTAAGTCTATAAATCAACACTCAAGTCTAAGTCTATAAACTAACACTCAAGTCTAAGTCTATAAACTAACACTCAAGTCTAAGTCTATAAATTAACACTCAAGTCTAAGTCTATAAACTAACACTCAAGTCTATAAACTAACACTGAAGTTAAGTCTATAAACTAACACTCAAGTCTGTCTATAAATTAACACTCAAGTCTAAGTCTATAAACTAACACTCAAGTCTATAAACTAACACTGAAGTTAAGTCTATAAACTAACACTCAAGTCTGTCTATAAATTAACACTCAAGTCTAAGTCTATAAACTAACACTCAAGTCTATAAACTAACACTGAAGTTAAGTCTATAAACTAACACTCAAGTCTTGGGCCCAAATGGTTATCACCCGTTCAGGGTTTGGGGGTCTGGATATACAACACGCTAGCGCCACACACATCTGTCGTTTTCTTAACAAGATATGTTCTGAGGTATGAAAAAAAAAAAATAATTTTCCTTTTCTTTAAAATGATCTTGAAAACTTATATAGGTTTTCTTTTTCAATCCCTCCCTCTTCATGAAAATGAATATTTCTCTATGTTATGACAATGTTATGAAACTATACACATTTCTTCAACATTCGTAGGTTAAATATACAATTCTTCATAATCTACTGAAAATATAACTAATCAGTCATAAAAGAAATGAATTTCAGGGATATTAAAGCTAAAATGGAAATATGGGAATGAATAATATGGCAACATCTCAACCCACCTGTACCCCGTGTGTGGATGTGTTCAGGGATGCAACACAAGACTCAAACATATGAATAACTTCAACGTAAATGTACTCACCTGGACAAAGGGCATCTATCATCTTCAACTTGACTTCTTTATACATAATAGATGGCAAGATAAATGCTGTTATAATTATCCTTTCCGACCACCACCAGCCATTTTGGAAATTGAAATTACGTTTTCTTTTACCGATGGTTTTTTGGATGAAGTTCTGTACGATTCTGACCTTTATTTCTATGGCAAATTATTACCTTTTGAGATGTCTTCCTCCACGCACTCTTGATTCAACGATCATTGGTGGATTCCCAGGCGTAACCCGGGGTTTAAGGTGGTGGAACTCACACATAAAAGTCGTGATTTTCGATAGAAGTGGAAGGCTAGAATCCTTCGAAAGACATCAGAAACCACCGGCATAATAACTTCAACCAGACCTAACCTTACCAGGAGCTAACCTAATTTACCGTAACTCATGCACAAATGTTTAACTTGATTTAACTCAGAACACTCACAGTTGTGGGGTCTTCGTGGTGGTCCTCGTCAGCCACAACTCGCACTTGGCAGCTGTCTCCTCCTCCTCCGACGGAGGGACGGAGGGACGGAGGAGCTTGCTGCTGGCGGTGGTGGTGGCGCTTCAGTCCTGGCTGGATTGTGACATCAACAATGGACGCGCTAATTCATTACTACTGCTTGAAATAGGACGGCCTTCTTGCCAGGCCGCTTCACACACACCCCTCAAATGACCCTTCACATCATTTCTGCACATGGTGATTGGGATTAAGTGGATCAAGAAAGTTCTCAGGGTGGTTTAACCACAAGCTGGCTCCAATCCGTAGGTTCGAGGCCCCTTCGTCTCTCACAATGGTCGTCCTTGGCAACAGGTTCTACGAGAAGAATGACGTAAACACCTGGATATCATAACATGGCCTCTCTCGTATTTCCTCTTCCCAAATTGCGATGTTTCGCTTGCCACAACACCACCATGGCTGGTGGTTGGGTCGTTAAAGCAGTATTGCGTTATTTGCGAACAGAAACTGTGGCAGTGGAGACTCGTACTGCCAGGCAGACTGGTTCAGACACTTGACGACGGAATGATGATCACAAACATTACTTAAGGTGGCCAATGATTAGCCAACAAAATCACCTTCTCTAATTCCAGCTGGGCACCACCAACGACTGTTACTTGACAAAGAGACTCTTCATAATTATATAATTACCCTTCTGCCTGTACAGAACCAACTAGGTTTGTTGTCAGCGTGGTAAATGCGAGGCTGGTGACACGCCACACATTTCACTGTGTTCTTTCCACCGTAATTTTTCAACATGAAATCTTGCGACAGTTTCGATACAGAGATCATAGCCATTGCACAGGGAACGAGGGGGGTGGAAAAATGATTTCAAATTTTAGCGTAGGGAGGCTTCGGAGGCATCTAAATCGAGCTGTGATTGGTTCATACAAATCCAAACTGACCAATCATTGTCCTGAGAAAACCAATGTACACACACACACACACATAGTCACTTGTGATCATGCGCAGTGCAGCCCAGCAACACACACGAGCTGTCACAGCCCTCGTTATTCGAAACAGTAAACTTTGAAAAAAATTAATACACTGATTTTCTAAAAAATGTATCGTCATTTCCATGTAATCACTTGCAGGAGAAATGGTATATAAAAAAGGGGTTTCAAAATTGCCTAAACCACTGATTCTAAGACTTAAAATCGCAGATTCACTGAATGTCTGAATTGATAATCATAACTAAATTTTTTCGCCTCCGTTCGCTTTCTCCAGTCACACAGGCTTGTGTTCATCCTGGCACCAACGAAATATTGACAGTTTTTTCAATGTCTACACGAGACGCAAACTGTCTACGATTGTTAAACACTATTTACATGTTCACTGGTATTGTAAACACTTTCCACAACGTAACACTGCCCGAAAACGGGTCAAAAAACCTTTGTACAGAACACAGACACACTGGCTACATCCTTCCACTGCCAGTGCTCCGGGTGAACTAACCTTGAAACGACGAGAAGTATGTAGTTATGAAGAGCAACTATACCCAGGTTAGCAATGCTTTTAAGGTGTCCAAACGTTGCTATCAGCGCCATCTTATAGTGGAGTTTGTAACTTTTAGAGGCGACGAACGTGTGGAGACGCCCAGGTCAGCGCACATGTAACTAATTCGTGATGTGACACATCACACAAAACGTACTTGATGAATGACTATTTTTTTCTCACGTGGAACACCATGGATTTTCTTAATAGCAATCATTGTTTGAAGAAATATGTATAAGCTTTCAACCAGTTAGTGTAACCAGCGACTCTTCACTCATTGGAATTCTTCCTGAAACTGCTGTAAAGGTAAATAAGTGTATGATTCTAATTCATATACAGACTTAGCAACTCCACCATTCACGTGACCCATTTCATACGCCACCACCTTCTTCTTCGCTGTAACCATCAAAACAGGATTGTCAGCAGACGACAAACACACAACAGCCAATTGTTCTGGCGCTACCTTGCTGCTGTGGAAAGTAACTACGATAGACACCAAATACCGCTACACTGCCATCACATCACTTTGCTAAAGAAATATTTCTTAGATATGTTTCCTTTAGTTGGAGAGATATGCCAGCGGTGTGATGAACCACCTAGCCTTCAACTACGCAAATAAAACATGTAAAAGCCAGGAATAACCGCATTTTAGGTCATGGGAGGGGATATGACAGCGCATGGAACCAAAGGAGCTTAAGTGAGATATAAGTTGGGAGAGGAGGCACAGGTTTTGGTCGCGCTGAAGACTCTGTGAATAGAGAGGTCTCTGTCTTTAAGGAAAGATATATGTGTTTGGTGGTGTAGCAGATCCCAGCGATCCATTCTGGGTGCGAGGCGTGGACTTTTAGGGGAAAAGTTAAGGAGGTGGATGTGGCAGTCTGCCGGTGATCTTAACACATTGTCGAAAAACTTGCGTCCTTAGGTTCTCTCCCACAAAGATAACCCATCTGTAGGAGAAGCCTCCTCTTATATCTGCCTTGTATTCCGGCTCTGTTACCCAGCCTTCCATGTGGGACGGTGTCACATGCTTTGTTACAGTCTTAGATACAAACACAGCACATGACCTTCCTATTGATCTATAGCAGAGCTCACTCTCTCGTAGAAATCAAAGACGTTTGTTATACATCACCTCGTCTCCGTGAAGCCTTGGTGTCTCTCACTTCTGTAGGTCCTCCACTGCAGGTGGGATCCACTTGCTTTCTGGTTATCTTACCTGCATCTTACAGACCACACTTATCACAGAGCCTGACTTGTGTAGTTCAGCGCTTTCTATCAGCCTCCTTTCTTATAAAAAGGCATGAGTTCTCCCTTCCAATCCCATGTCACTTAACCTTTCCTCCAGAGACATTATGAACGGGATTTCAAGTGGGAGCTGTGTCATGTGTGTCTGCACACACCTACGGTATATATGATCATCATATACTGTGCCTCTCTGTACTATTCACTCTCTCACAGTATCTATCTATCTATCTATCTATCTGTCTATCTATCTATCTATCTATATATATATATATATATATATATATATATATATATATATATATATATATATATATAAAGAGGGGTTATCCTTGGTGGAAATTTTAGCCCTTAATCTGTTCAGACAATTTTTTTTTCTCTCTCATCTCGGGCGCTATTCATCCTTTTGCTCCTTCTTGCAGCTTCAGGGACTTCACCTCCAGTCATTAATCACTCTCTAATTAATCCTCTCAGCTTAATGAGCGAGGGATGATTAATTTTCGGCCTTTCAGAGCCTTAGCTTTGGAGAACACGTCTGGTGAACTGGAAGATGTGTTTTTGTTCGGTATTTCCCTCCTTCTCCTCTTGAGCTCAGCTCGCTGGGCATCTTGATCACTGCAAGAACTTTTCTTTTTTCGTTGAGAGCCTCTCTCTCTCTCTCTCTCTCTCTCTCTCTCTCTCTCTCTCTCTCTCTCTCTCTCTCTCTCTCTCTCTCTCTCATAGGAATATATGTATATAAATATATACACACACACACACGAATGTAGTGCAAATGAACGTGCACTTTCATAGAACACATAATAGCCTCCAACAGTCAGGACTCGAACCCAGGACCTTTGCGTGGTAGTCGGGAACGCTAACGGCTAGGCTATGATCGCTATCATGGCTGAACGCTTAGCGTTTCTGACTACCACGCAAAGGTGGTGGGTTCGAGTCCTGTTTGTTGGAGGGTATTATGTGGCGGGGTGGCGACGGAAATGAATAAAGGCAGCAAGTATGAATTAGGTACATGTGTATATATGTATATGTCTGTGTGTGTATATATATATATGTATACGTTGAAATGTATAGGTATGTATATGTGCGTGTGTGGACGTGTATGTATATACATGTGTATATGGGTGGGTTGGGCCATTCTTTCGTCTGTTTCATTACGCTACCTCGCTAACGCGGGAGACAGCGACAAAGTATAATAGATAATAAATAAATATATATATATACATATATACACTAGTATATGCATATGTATTTCATGTTTATTGAGGTGTTACCGGACTCCGGCTATACATGGGTACACCTCGCGTGACACCTTGGTTAAGGATGTATCATGCAACACGGAGGACGTAAAAACCTTTCTACGGGAAACTTCTCCCACCGAAGGAGTACATCCTTTCCCTGCTCCTGATTGGAGCGCAGCCTTCAAGGGGCATGAGTCCCATAAGATGGGTTCCTGGGGATATGTGATCAGTTATACATAATGAAAAATATGGGAAAATTCAAAACATCAATTAAAAAAGATTTATTTATCGAACTTACCATAAGCTAATAGTCTCTAAATGATCATTATACTATCATAATGCTTTTATATACGCAACAAAATATGATGATTGGTATATTTTGAATATAGATATATAACATAAGGTCATACTCAAAATCTGATGAATAGTATATCAAATATAGATATATAACATTAGGTCATACTCAAAATATAATGAACAGTATATTAGATATAGATATATAACATAAGGTTATACACAAAATCTGATGAATAGTATATCAAATATAGATATATAACAATGTCATATCCAAAATATAATGAATAATATATTAGATATAGATATATAACATAAGGTTATACTCAAAATCTGATGAATAGTATATCAAATATAGATATATAACATTAGGTCATACTCAAAATATAATGAACAGTATATTAGATATAGATATATAACATAAGGCTATACTCAAAATCTGATGAATAGTATATTAGACATAGATATATAATATGACTGATAAATAATGGACAGATAACCTCATGGGTCACTGGCTACATCTTCTCCATGTACCAATTAGCGCTGCATAAAATGGGATCTGGTGTCGGAATTGGCAAGGAAGGTTTACCAATACAAAATTCTCGACATACTGTGTGTGTGTGTGTGTGTGTGTGTGTGTGTGTGTGTGTGTGTGTGTGTGTGTGTGTGTTCGGCTGGAATAGTCTGAGAACACAAAAAACATTGAGTTTGTGTTGTCAAGGCAAAGGAAGATCCAATCTTTCTGGGTCGTAATCATGTTTTCCTATTATGGTTAATAACAGAACGAAGCTGTGTGACCTGGGTAATAGATTATTGGCTTGGGAGGACAAGTCTATCTGGCTCAGTAATGTGGCATTAGTGACGTAAGGCTGTGCGAGATTACCAGGTGGTTTGATGGTTCTAAGTTGTGACGTTGGGGTAGATTTGGTCCAATCACCGACTACGTGTTGGGTACATGTCTGTTATTATTATAGGTAGACGTGTTGGGTAGATGTCTGTCATTATCATGGATAGACGTGTTGGGTAGATGTCTATCATTATCATGGATAGACGTGTTGGGTAGATGTCTATCATTATCATGGGTAGACGTGTTGGGTAGATGTCTGTCATTATCATGGATAGACGTGTTGGGTAGATGTCTATCATTATCATGGATAGACGTGTTGGGTAGATGTCTATCATTATCATGGGTAGACGTGTTGGGTAGATGTCTATCATTATCATGGGTAGACGTGTTGAGTAGATGTCTGTCATTATCGTAGGTAGACGTGTTGGGTAGATGTCTGTCATTATCATGGGTAGACGTGTTGGGTAGATGTCTGTCATTATCATGGGTAGACGTGTTGGGTAGATGTCTGTTATTATCATAGGTAGACGTGTTGGGTAGATGTCTGTCATTATCATAGGTAGACGTGTTGGGTAGATGTCTGTCATTATCATGGGTAGACGTGTTGGGTAGATGTCTGTTATTATCATGGGTAGACGTGTTAGGTAGATGTCTATCATTATCATGGGTAGACGTGTTGGGTAGATGTCTGTCATTATCATGGGTAGACGTGTTGGGTAGATGTCTGTTATTATCATGGGTAGACGTGTTGGGTAGATATCTATCATTATCATGGGTAGACGTGTTGGGTAGATGTCTGTCATTATCATGGTTAGACGTGTTGGGTAGATGTCTGTCATTATCATAGTTAGACGTGTCGGGTAGATGTCTGTCATTATCGTAGGTAGACGTGTTGGGTAGATGTCTGTCATTATCATGGGTAGACGTGTTGGGTAGATGTCTGTCATTATCATGGGTAGATGTGTTGGGTAGATGTCTGTCATTATCGTGGGTAGACGTGTTGGGTAGATGTCTGTCATTATCGTGGGTAGACGTGTTGGGTAGATGTCTGTCATTATCATGGGTAGACGTGTTGGGTAGATGTCTGTCATTATCGTAGGTAGACATGTTGGGTAGATGTCTGTTATTATCATGGATAGACGTGTTGGGTAGATGTCTGTCATTATCGTGGGTAGACGTGTTGGGTAGATGTCTGTCATTATCATGGGTAGACGTGTTGGGTAGATGTCTGTCATTATCGTAGGTAGACATGTTGGGTAGATGTCTGTTATTATCATGGGTAGACGTGTTGGGTAGATGTCTGTCATTATCATGGGTAGACGTGTTGGGTAGATGTCTGTCATTATCGTAGGTGGACGTGTTGGGTAGATGTCTGTTATTATCATGGATAGACGTGTTGGGTAGATGTCTATCATTATCATGGGTATACGTGTTGGGTAGATGTCTGTCATCATCATGGGTAGATGTGTTGGGTAGATGTCTATCATTATCATGGGTAGACGTGTTGGGTAGATGTCTGTTATTATCATGGGTAGACGTGTTGGGTAGATGTCTGTCATTATCATGGGTAGACGTGTTGGGTAGATGTCTGTCATTATCATGGGTAGACGTGTTGGGTAGATGTCTGTCATTATCATGGGTAGACGTGTTGGGTAGATGTCTGTTATTATCATGGGTAGACGTGTTGGGTAGATGTCTGTCATTATCATGGGTAGACGTGTTGGGTAGATATCTGTCATTATCATGGGTAGACGTGTTGGGTAGATGTCTGTCATTATCATGGGTAGACGTGTTGGGTAGATGTCTGTCATTATCATGGGTAGACGTGTTGGGTAGATGTCTGTCATTATCATGGGTAGACGTGTTGGGTAGATATCTGTCATTATCATGGGTAGACGTGTTGGGTAGATGTCTGTCATTATCATGGGTAGACGTGTTGGGTAGATGTCTGTCATTATCATGGGTAGACGTGTTGGGTAGATGTCTGTTATTATCATGGGTAGACGTGTTGGGTAGATGTCTTTCATTATCATGGGTAGACGTGTTGGGTAGATATCTATCATTATCATGGGTAGACGTGTTGGGTAGATGTCTGTCATTATCATGGGTAGACGTGTTGGGTAGATGTCTATCATTATCATAAGTAGTCTTCAGATGTCTCTAACCTAACCTAACCTAACCTAACCTAACCTCGCCTCAGCCAGGTATCCATTTCATCAACCAAACCAGAGAGGGTGAGGATGAGCAGGTGGGTGGGTTGTGGACAGACAACCGCAACAAGGATTCGAACCCATGGGTTCGATCCCCATACATGGTGCTACATTAACCACACACTGGACGTGCGAGGTTCAGCTGTTACACAAGACAGACCAGGGGCCGTATGCGGAAAACTTCTTAGAATGCTTAAGTATGCTTAACCTCAAAGAATTTTACTTAACTTTAAGAATTTTGCTAAGCATGTTTCTGAAAGCTGCCCTACGCTTCAGTATTTGCTCAGCAGACGACAAATATTTTGACCCAAAGTGCACTTCATACTTCTTAAATCTTATGCTTAAGTTTTGCTAAGCATCGTGCTGAGTCCTTTTCTGTGTGGCACTTAAGTCACTTGCTCAGCTAAGCATAGAAATAAGCAGAAATCTAAGAATTTTTTCTGCATACGGCCCCAGGTGTATATACACCACGTACCCTCCGTCATATATGGTTGTTCAACCTTTGCCCACATCAACAACAGAACTCAACATCTGATCCCTTCATCCAACATTATAAAACTCTTTACCAGCTTTCCCCCACTGTCACTGTCCATCAAGACTTCACTCCAGTGGGAACTTTTCATTACACTGCAAAAACTGAAATGATTGACACACTTATATATAAAAGATGAATGGACCATACAGTGAAAACAGTGGGAGAAAATTTCCCTAACACGCGAGTCATTTTTGTCTTTTATTTACTTTTCTTTTTATCTCACAGACAAGCTGTGGTTAACTCACAGACAAGCTTTGGTTAACTCACACACAAGCTGTGGTTAACTCACAGACAAGCTGTGGTTAACTCACAGACAAGCTGTGGTTACCTCACAGACAAGCTGTGGTTACCTCACAGACAAGCTGTGGTTAACTCACAGACAAGCTGTGGTTAACTCACAGACAAGCTGTGTGGTTAACTCACAGACAAGCTGTGGTTACCTCACAGACAAGCTGTGGTTAACTCACAGACAAGCTGTGGTTAACTCACAGACAAGCTGTGTGGTTAACTCACAGACAAGCTGTGGTTACCTCACAGACAAGCTGTGGTTACCTCACAGACAAGCTGTGGTTACCTCACAGACAAGCTGTGGTTAACTCACAGACAAGCTGTGGTTATCTCACAGACAAGCTGTGGTTAACTCACAGACAAGCTGTGGTTAACTCACAGACAAGTTGTGGTTAACTCACAGACAAGCTGTGGTTAACTCACAGACAAGCTGTGGTTAACTCACAGACAAGCTGTGGTTAACTCACAGACAAGCTGTGGTTACCTCACAGACAAGCTGTGGTTAACTCACAGACAAACTGTGGTTACCTCACAGACAAGCTGTGGTTAACTCACAAACAAGCTGTGGTTAACTCACAGACAAGTTGTGGTTAACTCACAGACAAGCTGTGGTTAACTCACAGACAAGCTGTGGTTACCTCACAGACAAGCTGTGGTTATCTCACAGACAAGCTGTGGTTACCTCACAGACAAGCTGTGGTTAACTCACAGACAAGCTGTGGTTAACTCACAGACAAGCTGTGGTTACCTCACAGACAAGCTGTGGTTAACTCACAGACAAGCTGTGGTTAACTCACAGACAAGCTGTGGTTACCTCACAGACAAGCTGTGGTTAACTCACAGACAAGCTGTGGTTAACTCACAGACAAGCTGTGGTTAACTCACAGACAAACTGTGGTTACCTCACAGACAAGCTGTGGTTAACTCACAGACAAACTGTGGTTACCTCACAGACAAGCTGTGGTTAACTCACAGACAAACTGTGGTTACCTCACAGACAAGCTGTGGTTACCTCACAGACAAGCTGTGGTTAACTCACAGACAAACTGTGGTTACCTCACAGACAAGCTGTGGTTAACTCACAGACAAGCTGTGGTTACCTCACAGACAAGCTGTGGTTAACTCACAGACAAACTGTGGTTACCTCACAGACAAGCTGTGGTTAACTCACAGACAAGCTGT
>NC_092263.1:7469126-7474126 GCF_036320965.1 Panulirus ornatus | reverse complement strand
TTGCGTTGTGTGGTGATGGGGTTAACCATCTGTCTTGTGCTGTGTGGTGATGGGGTTAACCATCTGTCTTGCGTTGTGTGGTGATGGGGTTAACCATCTGTCTTGTGCTGTGTGGTGATGGGGTTAACCATCTGTCTTGCGTTGTGTGGTGATGGGGTTAACCATCTGTCTTGCGTTGTGTGGTGATGGGGTTAACCATCTGTCTTGCGTTGTGTGGTGATGGGGTTAACCATCTGTCTTGCGTTGTGTGGTGATGGGGTTAACCATCTGTCTTGCGTGTGTGGTGATGGGGTTAACCATCTGTCTTGTGCTGTGTGGTGATGGGGTTAACCATCTGTCTTGCGTTGTGTGGTGATGGGGGTTAACCATCTGTCTTGCTCTGTGTGGTGATGGGGTTAACCATCTGTCTTGCGTTGTGTGGTGATGGGGTTAACCATCTGTCTTGCGTTGTGTGGTGATGGGGTTAACCATCTGTCTTGTGCTGTGTGGTGATGGGGTTAACCATCTGTCTTGTGCTGTGTGGTGATGGGGTTAACCATCTGTCTTGTGCTGTGTGGTGATGGGGTTAACCATCTGTCTTGTGCTGTGTGGTGATGGGGTTAACCATCTGTCTTGTGCTGTGTGGTGATGGGGTTAACCATCTGTCTTGTGCTGTGTGGTGATGGGGTTAACCATCTGTCTTGTGCTGTGTGGTGATGGGGTTAACCATCTGTCTTGTGCTGTGTGGTGATGGGGTTAACCATCTGTCTTGCGTTGTGTGGTGATGGGGTTAACCATCTGTCTTGCGTTGTGTGGTGATGGGGTTAACCATCTGTCTTGCGTTGTGTGGTGATGGGGTTAACCATCTGTCTTGTGCTGTGTGGTGATGGGGTTAACCATCTGTCTTGTGCTGTGTGGTGATGGGGTTAACCATCTGTCTTGCTCTGTGTGGTGATGGGGTTAACCATCTGTCTTGCGTTGTGTGGTGATGGGGTTAACCATCTGTCTTGTGCTGTGTGGTGATGGGGTTAACCATCTGTCTTGCGTTGTGTGGTGATGGGGTTAACCATCTGTCTTGCGTTGTGTGGTGATGGGGTTAACCATCTGTCTTGTGCTGTGTGGTGATGGGGTTAACCATCTGTCTTGTGCTGTGTGGTGATGGGGTTAACCATCTGTCTTGCTCTGTGTGGTGATGGGGTTAACCATCTGTCTTGCGTTGTGTGGTGATGGGGTTAACCATCTGTCTTGCGTTGTGTGGTGATGGGGTTAACCATCTGTCTTGTGCTGTGTGGTGATGGGGTTAACCATCTGTCTTGTGCTGTGTGGTGATGGGGTTAACCATCTGTCTTGTGCTGTGTGGTGATGGGGTTAACCATCTGTCTTGCGTTGTGTGGTGATGGGGTTAACCATCTGTCTTGCGTTGTGTGGTGATGGGGTTAACCATCTGTCTTGCGTTGTGTGGTGATGGGGTTAACCATCTGTCTTGTGCTGTGTGGTGATGGGGTTAACCATCTGTCTTGCGTTGTGTGGTGATGGGGTTAACCATCTGTCTTGTGCTGTGTGGTGATGGGGTTAACCATCTGTCTTGCTCTGTGTGGTGATGGGGTTAACCATCTGTCTTGCGTTGTGTGGTGATGGTCGGTGACCTAAGGTAGATAGAACCAGCTGGAATTTTGTTTTTTCAAGTCACGTGATATTGATTTTGGTGAGGCATGTTTCTCTCTCTCTCTCTCTCTCTCTCTCTCTCTCTCTCTCTCTCTCTCTCTCTCTCTCTCTCTCTCTCTCTCTCTCTCTCTCTCTCTCTCTCTCCCTTGCTGAGCCTGGCCACATTACTCCTGGTGACTGAGTCTGGCCACAATACCCCTAGTTGCTGAGCCTGGCCACAATACCCTTAGTTGCTGAGCCTGGCCACAATACCCCTAGTTGCTGGGCCTGGCCACAATACCTCTAGTTGCTGAGTCTGGCCACAATACCCCTAGTTGCTGAGCCTGGCCACAATACCCCTAGTTGCTAAGCCTGGCCACAATACCCCTAGTTGCTAAGCCTGGCCACAATACCTCTAGTTGCTGAGTCTGGCCACAATACCCCTAGTTGCTGAGCCTGGCCACAATACCCCTAGTTGCTAAGCCTGGCCACAATACCTCTAGTTGCTGAGTCTGGCCACAATACCCCTAGTTGCTGAGCCTGGCCACAATACCCTTGGTGGCTGAGCCTGGTCACAATACCCCTAGCTGCTGAGAATGGCCACAATACCCCTGGTTGCTGAGCCTGGCCACAATACCGCTAGCTGCTGAGAATGGCCACAATACCCCTGGTGGCTGAGCCTGGCCACAAAACCCCTAGCTGCTGAGCCTGGCCACATTATTCCTGGTGGCTGAGCCTGGCCACAATACCAGTAGTTGCTGAGCCTGGCCACATTACCCCTGGTGGCTGAGCCTGGCCACACTATCTTTATTTCCTTGTCTCTGCTTCACAGCTGCGTCAGCCTTTGAAGGCATTTATTTATTCCTCGGCTTCTGAAACACAGACACACACACACACACACACACACACACACACACACACACACACACACACACATCTTCACTTAACATATCCTTTGTCTTCCACACTTACAGCAATTCATCCTATAATCCTTTTATTCCCCAAAGTCCTTAAGTAAACTAGTAAATGCCATTTTGACTCCTGTATTCCAATCATTATTTCTCACTTCATCTTTGAACAGCTGCACAGTTACTGGTCCATATCTTTAATGATATCAAACAGCTGCACAGTTACTGGTCCATATCTTTAATGATATCAAACAGCTGCACAGTTACTGGTCCATATCTTTAATGATATCAAACAGCTGCACAGTTACTGGTCCATATCTTTAATGATATCAAACAGCTGCACAGTTACTGGTCCATATCTTTAATGATATCAAACAGCTGCACAGTTACTGGTCCATATCTTTAATGATATCAAACAGCTGCACAGTTACTGGTCCATATCTTTAATGATATCAAACAGCTGCACAGTTACTGGTCCATATCTTTAATGATATCAAACAGCTGCACAGTTACTGGTCCATATCTTTAATGATATCAAACAGCTGCACAGTTACTGGTCCATATCTTTAATGATATCAAACAGCTGCACAGTTACTGGTCCATATCTTTAATGATATCAAACAGCTGCACAGTTACTGGTCCATATCTTTAATGATATCAAACAACTGCACAGTTACTGGTCCATATCTTTAATGATATCAAACAACTGCACAGTTACTGGTCCATATCGTTAATGATATCAAACAGCTGCACAGTTACTGGTCCATATCTTTAATGATATCAAACAGCTGCACAGTTACTGGTCCATATCTTTAATGATATCAAACAGCTGCACAGTTACTGGTCCATATCTTTAATGATATCAAACAGCTGCACAGTTACTGGTCCATATCTTTAATGATATCAAACAGCTGCACAGTTACTGGTCCATATCTTTAATGATATCAAACAGCTGCACAGTTACTGGTCCATATCTTTAATGATATCAAACAGCTGCACAGTTACTGGTCCATATCTTTAATGATATCAAACAGCTGCACAGTTACTGGTCCATATCTTTAATGATATCAAACAGCTGCACAGTTACTGGTCCATATCTTTAATGATATCAAACACTCTCATGTTTGATCTACTTTTCTTCTGAGTTTATAAATTGGCGTCAAGAATAAAGTCGATTATAATGACCCACTTTTGGCCCACGTCGACCCTCCAGCTGTCACATGTTAGGTACCAAAGTCAAGTCTCTACCACCACTTGTCATAGCCAAGGTGGTTGACATAGCCAAGGTGGTTGACATAGCCAAGGTGGGTTACATAGCCAAGGTGGTTGACATAGCCAAGGTGGTTGACATAGCCAAGGTGGGTTACATAGCCAAGGTGGTTGACATAGCCAAGGTGGTTGACATAGCCAAGGTGGGTTACATAGCCAAGTTGGTTGACATAGCCAAGGTGGTTGACATAGCCAAGGTGGTTTACATAGCCAAGGTGGTTGACATAGCCAAGGTGGTTTACATAGCCAAGGTGGTTTACATAGCCAAGGTGGTTGACATAGCCAAGGTGGTTTACATAGCCAAGGTGGTTGACATAGCCAAGGTGGTTGACATAGCCAAGGTGGGTTACATAGCCAAGGTGGTTGACATAGCCAAGGTGGTTGACATAGCCAAGGTGGTTTACATAGCCAAGGTGGTTTACATAGCCAAGGTGGTTGACATAGCCAAGGTGGTTGACATAGCCAAGGTGGTTGACATAGCCAAGGTGGTTTACATAGCCAAGGTGGTTGACATAGCCAAGGTGGTTGATATAGCCAAGATGGTTGACATAGCCAAGGTGGTTGACATAGCCAAGGTGGTTTACATAGCCAAGGTGGCTGACATAGCAAAGGTGGTTGACATAGCCAAGATGGTTTACATAGCCAAGGTGGTTTACATAGACTTGTCTCCCACTCCTTCTATATTCATTCCACAACCACTGAATATCATTTATTTCCCTTTATATTACGTCTCTCCTCGTTCATCTTTCACTTCTATTCCAACTTTTCGCGTCCAATTATTTCATTCCATTATCTTTTTCTTTAATTCTTTCCTTCGTTCTAACTTCATTTGTCTAGTAACTCATCTTCTATATCTTCTGTTGATCCTCATAGTTGACAAGTCCACACAACTCACTTCTCATATCTTCCTTTGAGTGTCCTCTTGTTATGATTCTTACGGGGGCCCTCCGTGGTGTGGTGGTTAGCGTTCCTGACCGTGACGCATCCACGGGCCCCCGCCCAGGGTCGAGCATATAGGTTCCAATCCTGGTTGAGGTAGTCGGTCCACAGTCAACTCAGCTGTTCATCCACCCCAAGGATTGGTATATATATATATATATATATATATATATATATATATATATATATATATATATATATATATATATATATTGGAAAAGATCACAATTTTGCGCGTGATCATCAAGATATTCCTGTGAG
>NC_092263.1:7426626-7464126 GCF_036320965.1 Panulirus ornatus | reverse complement strand
TCACCAGGTCATTCTGTGGTCATGATCGTCACCATCACTAGGTCACTCATGATCGTCACCATCACCAGGTCATTCTGTGGTCATGATCGTCACTATCACCAGGTCATTCTGTGGTCATGATCGTCACTATCACCAGGTCATTCTGTGGTCATGATCGTCACCATCACCAGGTCATTCTGTTGTCATGATCGTCACCATCACCAGGTCATTCTGTGGTCATGATCGTCACCATCACCGGGTCATTCTGTGGTCATGATCGTCACCATCACCGGGTCATTCTGTGGTCATGATCGTCACCATCACCAGGTCATTCTGTCGTCATGATCGTCACCATCACCAGGTCATTCTGTGGTCATGATCGTCACCATCACCAGGTCATTCTGTGGTCATGATCGTCACCATCACCAGGTCATTCTGTGGTCATGATCGTCACCATCACCGGGTCATTCTGTGGTCATGATCGTCACCATCACCAGGTCATTCTGTGGTCATGATCGTCACTCTCACCAGGTCATTCTGTGGTCATGATCGTCACCATCACCGGGTCATTCTGTGGTCATGATCGTCACCATCACCAGGTCATTCTGTGGTCATGATCGTCACCATCACCAGGTCATTCTGTGGTCATGATCGTCACCATCACCAGGTCATTCTGTGGTCATGATCGTCACTATCACCAGGTCATTCTGTGGTCATGATCGTCACCATCACCAGATCATTCTGTGGTCATTATCGTCACCATCACCAGGTCATTCTGTGGTCATGATCGTCACCATCACCAGGTCACTCATGATCGTCATCATCGCCAGGTCATTCTGTGGTCATGATCGTCACTATCACCAGGTCATTCTGTGGTCATGATCGTCAGCATCACCAGGTCATTCTGTGTTCATGGTCGTCACCATCACCAGGTCATTCTGTGGTCATGATCGTTACCATCACCAGGTCATTCTGTGGTCATGATCGTCACTATCACCAGGTCATTCTGTGGTCATGATCGTCACCATCACCAAGTCATTCTGTGGTCATGATCGTCACCATCACCAGGTCACTCATGATCGTCACCATCACCAGGTCACTCATGATCGTCACCATCACCAGGTCATTCTGTGGTCATGATCGTCACCATCACCAGGTTATTCTGTGGTCATGATCGTCACCATCACCAGATCATTCTGTCGTCATGATCGTCACCATCACCAGGTCATTCTGTGGGTCATGATCGTCACCATCACCAGGTCATTCTGTGGTCATGATCGTCACCATCACCAGGTCATTCTGTGGTCATGATCGTCACCATCACCAGGTCATTCTGTCGTCATGATCGTCACCATCACCAGGTCATTCTGTCGTCATGATCGTCACCATCACCAGGTCATTCTGTCGTCATGATCGTCACCATCACCAGGTCATTCTGTCGTCATGATCGTCACCATCACCAGGTCATTCTGTCGTCATGATCGTCACCATCACCAGGTCATTCTGTGGTCATGATCGTCACCATTACCAGGTCATTCTGTGGTCATGATCGTCACCATCACCAGGTCATTCTGTGGTCATGATCGTCACCATCACCAGGTCATTCTGTGGTCATGATCGTCACCATCACCAGGTCACTCATGATCGTCACTATCACCAGGAACATGACTGAGATGGCATTACTCCAGTCAATACAATGATCATAGTTATTAACATGATTAAACAAGGCATTTGATTCTTGTCCCGTTCTTATACTATATTTATGTTGCTTAAGTCTAACAGAAAGATCCTTACCAGTCTGACCAACATAAAACTTATCACAATTTCCACATGGCACTTTATAGATGCATCCAAGAGAATTTTCTGGTGAATTCCTGATTAAGACATTCTTTATAGTATTGTTGTTGCTAAAGACAACATTTACATTAAAGGATTTAAGTAACATGGGAAGTAAAGTGAAATTATTATTAAAAGGGAGAACGAAAAGATTATTGGTGTTAATGGGAGGTTTGGGCTCAACTCTATAAAATGATTTCTTTATAAAGGATTAAGGTATGAGGGTTGGATGAAGGATGAATGAGGGAGTGAGAATGAGAGACGGATGAGGGAGTGTGGGTGAGAAATGGATGACAGAGTGGTAGTGAGAGGTGGATGAGGGTGGGAGAGTGAGAGTTGAATAACTGACAGGGAGAGGTGAGACCGAAGGCAGGGGAGAATGAGGAATGGAGAGAGGGGGGAAGAGTGAGGGAGGGAGAGTGATGGAGAGAGAGGGGAGGGTGAGGGAGGGGAGAGTGAGGGAGGGAGGGTGATGGAGAGAGAAGGGAGGTTGAGGGAGGGGAGAGTGAGGGAGGGTGATGGAGAGAGAGGGGAGGTTGAGGGAGGGGAGAGTGAGAGAGGGTGATGGAGAGAGAGGGGAGGTTGAGGGAGGGGAGAGTGAGGGAGGGAGGGTGATGGAGAGAGAGGGGAGGTTGAGGGAGGGGAGAGTGAGGGAGGGAGGGTGATGGAGAGAGAGGGGAGGGTGAGGGAGGGGAGAGTGAGAGAGGGTGATGGAGAGAGAGGGGAGGGTGAGGGAGAGGAGAGTGAGGGAGGGTGATGGAGAGAGAGGGGAGGTTGAGGGAGGGGAGAGTGAGAGAGGGTGATGGAGACAGAGGGGAGGGTGAGGGAGAGGAGAGTGAGAGAGGGTGATGGAGAGAGAGGGGAGGGTAAGGGAGGGGAGAGTGAGAGAGGGTGATGGAGAGAGAGGGGAGGTTGAGGGAGGGGAGAGTGAGGGAGGGAGGGTGATGGAGAGAGAGGGGAGGTTGAGGGAGGGGAGAGTGAGGGAGGGAGGGTGATGGAGAGAGAGGGGAGGGTGAGGGAGGGGAGAGTGAGAGAGGGTGATGGAGAGAGAGGGGAGGGTGAGGGAGGGGAGAGTGAGGGAGGGTGATGGAGAGAGAGGGGAGGTTGAGGGAGGGGAGAGTGAGGGAGGGAGGGTGATGGAGAGAGAGGGGAGGGTGAGGGAGGGGAGAGTGAGAGAGGGTGATGGAGAGAGAGGGGAGGGTGAGGGAGAGGAGAGTGAGAGAGGGTGATGGAGAGAGAGGGGAGGGTAAGGGAGGGGAGAGTGAGAGAGGGTGATGGAGAGAGAGGGGAGGGTGAGGGAGAGGAGAGTGAGAGAGGGTGATGGAGAGAGAGGGGAGGGTGAGGGAGAGGAGAGTGAGAGAGGGTGATGGAGAGAGAGGGGAGGGTAAGGGAGGGGAGAGTGAGGGAGGGTGATGGAGAGAGAGGGGGGGAAGATATAGAGAGAGTCATAGTGGTAGACAAGGAGCTATTGTAGTTGGAGGACCCTTGTGTCTCTCCTTACATCTCTCTCTCTCTCTCTCTCTCTCTCTCTCTCTCTCTCTCTCTCTCTCTCACACACACACACACACACACACACACACACACACACACGCACACAACCACTCTCTCCATGTCATGGCTCACCTCACTTCTCTCCCCTGTCTTTCATCTCAGCCCACCTCCCCTTTTTCGCTCTCCCAACGTTCTCGTCATCGTCCCTCTCCCCCCTTCTCTCACCACGGTTTACTCTCTCTCTCTCTCTCTCTCTCTCTCTCTCTCTCTCTCTCTCTCTCTCTCTCTCTCTCTCCTTTTACACCTCTCACACTCCTCCCTGACTTTCACCTACTCCCTCCTGTCACGGTTCTTTCAGTCTCATCTCAAAGTGTTTCTCAGAGAGAGAGAGAGAGAGAGAGAGAGAGAGAGAGAGAGAGAGAGAGAGAGAGAGAGAGAGAGAGAGAGAGAGAGAGAGAGAGAGAGAGAGAGAGCACAGACTAAGAGGTTAAAACATACAACAAAATAAGAAGTTCTATACATCTGTTTCCTACTTCAATTCAAAAAGAAAGTCATTTCTTCGTCCGCTGTTATGCTCGACGAATTAGTGTTCTTCATGAACATCTTGTTCTGTTATCTGCTCACGTGTTCTTGTTCCGGAAGTTGATCCATTCTCTCATCTCGTCGGTGTGTGTCTGGATGTATGATTGGATGTGTGTCTGGATGTATGATTGGTGTGTGTCTGGATGTATGATTGGATGTGTGTCTGGACGTATGATTGGTGTGTGTCTGGATGTATGATTGGATGTGTGTCTGGATGTATGATTAGATGTGTGTCTGGACGTATGATTGGTGTGTGTCTGGACGTATGATTGGTGTGTGTCTGGACGTATGATTGGTGTGTGTCTGGATGTATGATTGGTGTGTGTCTGGATGTATGATTGGTGTGTGTCTGGATGTATGATTGGTGTGTGTCTGGATGTATGATTGGATGTGTGTCTGGACGTATGATTGGTGTGTGTCTGGACGTATGATTGGATGTGTGTCTGGACGTATGATTGGTGTGTGTCTGGACGTATGATTGGATGTGTGTCTGGACGTATGATTGGATGTGTGTCTGGACGTATGATTGGAGTGTGTCTGGACGTATGACTGGATGTGTGTCTGGACGTATGATTGGTGTGTGTCTGGATGTATGACTGGATGTGTGTCTGGACGTATGATTGGTGTGTGTCTGGACGTATGACTGGATGTGTGTCTGGACGTATGATTGGATGTGTGTCTGGACGTATGATTGGTGTGTGTCTGGATGTATGACTGGATGTGCGTCTGGACGTATGATTGGTGTGTGTCTGGACGTATGATTGGTGTGTGTCTGGACGTATGATTGGATGTGTGTCTGGACGTATGATTGGATGTGTGTCTGGACGTATGATTGGTGTGTGTCTGGATGTATGACTGGATGTGTGTCTGGACGTATGATTGGTGTGTGTCTGGACGTATGACTGGATGTGTGTCTGGACGTATGATTGGATGTGTGTCTGGACGTATGATTGGTGTGTGTCTGGACGTATGATTGGTGTGTGTCTGGACGTATGATTGGTGTGTGTCTGGACGTATGATTGGTGTGTGTCTGGACGTATGATTGGTGTGTGTCTGGACGTATGATTGGTGTGTGTCTGGACGTATGATTGGATGTGTGTCTGGACGTATGATTGGTGTGTGTCTGGACGTATGATTGGTGTGTGTCTGGATGTATGATTGGTGTGTGTCTGGACGTATGACTGGATGTGTGTCTGGACGTATGATTGGTGTGTGTCTGGACGTATGATTGGATGTGTGTCTGGACGTATGATTGGATGTGTGTCTGGACGTATGATTGGATGTGTGTCTGGACGTATGATTGGATGTGTGTCTGGACGTATGATTGGATGTGTGTCTGGACGTATGATTGGTGTGTGTCTGGACGTATGATTGGATGTGTGTCTGGACGTATGATTGGATGTGTGTCTGGACGTATGATTGGATGTGTGTCTGGACGTATGATTGGATGTGTGTCTGGACGTATGATTGATGTGTGTCTGGACGTATGATTGGTGTGTGTCTGGACGTATGATTGGATGTGTGTCTGGACGTATGATTGGTGTGTGTCTGGACGTATGATTGGATGTGTGTCTGGACGTATGATTGGTGTGTGTCTGGACGTATGATTGGATGTGTGTCTGGACGTATGATTGGATGTGTGTTACATGGAGAAGGTTTTATACACTCGTGTTGCCCTGTTCCTTCACCTTGTATGTATGTACTATGTCTTTTCTTATGTACGTATTCACACACACACACACACACACACACACACACACACACACACACACACACACACACACACACACACATACACACACCAGTCTATGCCAGGTACTCATTTCTTGAGTAGTTCCCCCATGGGAGGATGAACACCTGGGTTGGGTGCGGGCAGACTGCCTCGTCCAGGCATCGAACCTATGCAGGGGACCGAACCCCAGGCTGGCTCGCGCTAACTCATAGTCAGTAACGCTGATCACGAAGACCCGCGAAGTATGTGTGCATGAATAATGAATCTATTTGCAGAAGCAATTAAGCATGGCTCGCAAGATGAGCTGTCCGAGAGAGCGAAACCAAATGACAGTTATTACCAGCTAAGTTGACCTCCACCCCGCTCCCCCAGGCCATGATGGGGGCGTATATAAGGAGGAGGCGGGGGAGAAATGGGTCCCTCCCTCCTCGTTGAGCTGTGCAATGTTGCAACAGTGCTCTACTGTTAGAAAATACTTAATCTGTTGATTTATACTATTGTTTTTGATGTTATTTTAACCCACCGAGTCCTTCAAAAAGTAAAATGAAATTATGGACAGAAGGTCGTTAGTAAATTTAGCATTAACTACTGGAATAACATTGTTCGATTAACTGTAGACCTAGAACACTAGCACACATTATTTAGAGTCACGAGATTTTCTTTGTTTGGTAGAATCATATTAATCTGTTCCATTAAATAAGACTCTTTTGACTCACAGTTCATCATCAGCCGTTTCATGTTGTTAAATATCAAATTTGTTATCACTGAGAGGTGCTCACAGGTCTCACAATCAGTTTTATGAGAAATTGACTTAAGGTCAGGGATTAGCTTTAACGTTCAAGTAACTCGTCAAGTGCAAAATCATCTAACATACAATGTATTCTTACATGTCAGTCTTGTTTTGAATTATTATCTTGGTGACTTAATGGTTTGTTATCCCCCCCCCCCCACACACACCCGAATATTCGTCCAAATCGTGGGCAAGAATTGGCCATTATCAGCTGATCTGACATTCCCCTGGCTGTCCATATATACAAGACCAAGTGATATTCATTATCTTTTAGCTGACCTTCAGAGGAATCACAGCAAATGGCTCGGTGAAAAGAGAAGAGGTGGTGAAGGCATTGCGTAAGACGACTAGTGGCAAGGCGGCTGGAATGGATAGTATTGCAGTTGAATTTCTTAAGAAACAGGGTGACTGTGTTGATGAATGGGTAGTTAGGATTTTCACTATGTACGGATCATGGTGAGGAGCCTGAGCATTGCCACCTCGTGAATACATACAATGCAAATCCTCACTAACTAATCAACAAACAGTTACCCCCTTTCTTAAGCAATTTTAACTGCAGTATCATTCTTTTCAATCGCCTTTCCACTCTTTATCTAATCTAAGACTTTCACCACCTCTTCTGTTTTCACCAAACCTCAATCCATGATACTCTCACTTCGTACACCACCCCGACCAAAACACTCTACATCTGCCACGATTTCATCAAACACATTCAACAGTCCTTCATAATACTCATTCCATTTCCTCCTCATCATCAACATTTTCACGGCACACTCAATACGACACTTGACAAGTATCATTCCAGATGGTAGGTGCCCTTCGTGTCAACTTCAACAGTGGTTACCCTCAGGCACGGGGCTAATTGATCGTTCATATGCTCTCACACTATGCCCAATTAACTGGCGCTTCACGCTATAAGTGGTTTATGGAATATGTAGTAATTGATGCTTCAAGCGTTAATGTGTGTCTTTTGTCTAATAGCATTAGCAACTGTAGCAGGAAATGGCTAATGGAGAGCGAAGGTGGGGCTTTGAAGGTGATCATAGTGCTAGATTAGCAAAACACACACACACACACACACACACACACACACACACACACACACATATAGAGCAGCGGTAGACTGAAGACCAAGGACATAATGGTCCATGGCTTCAGCAGACCATCCAGACAAGCAAGAAGGGAATTAGTATTCTTAGAGGCACCACACAAGTGAGGTAGATAAGATGTAGAATGAATAATAGTTATGATGTAGAGAGGGGGATAGAGAGGCACCACACGAGTGAGGTAGATAAGATGTAGAATAAATAATAATCATGATGACATCGTCCACAATGCAATACCCACAACCTCTTCCTCCTGCTTCCTCCTTGGCTCACAGTGGACCATACCCACCTCCACCTTCATCCATTCATATGAAAACCTGCCTCCGTCGTCCATCCTCCCCTCCACCTCACCCTAACACCCTCCCAACACCTTTCCATTTGCGTCAGGAACATCCAATATTCTTGCATGAATAATGGCCATGATGTGTGGCGGGGGCTCCTTCATCGCCCTGGACGAGGTAAAAGCTTCGTGGAGGAAGTGTTAGTAAGTTGTGTGTGTGTGTGTGTGTGTGTGAGGGGGTCGAGGTCGGGCGGGAGTTGGGCTGTCAGCCTGAAGGGTAAAGTGGATCTTGTTCTCACAAACGATGCCTTTTCCTCAACGCCCTTGTTGCTGTCTGCTCCTCCTCCTCCTCCTTCTACTACTGCTGCTACTGTTACTGCTACTGCTACTGTTCCTGCTGCTGCTGCTGCTGCTTCTCCTCCTCCTCCTAATGCTTTTACTGCTACTGCTGCTCCTGCTGCTCCTGCTACTACTGCTGCTGCTCCTACTGCTATTGCTTCTCCTCCTCCTACCGTTACTGCTGCTGCTGCTCCTACTGCTACTGCTTCTCCTCCTCCTACTACCGCTACTGCTGCTCCTACTGCTACTGCTTCTCCTCCTCCTCCTACTGCTCCTGCTGCTCCTACTACTGCTACTGCTGCTCCTACTGCTACTGCTTCTCCTCCTCCTACTGTTACTGCTGCTGCTGCTGCTGCTGCTGCACAAGTGGACGTCATAATGTTTACCTGAGGTGGTGAGGAAATTGATTGCATTGACAGTTGTTGGCAGAGGAAAGTGGGCAGGATTGTGGGGGGATCTGGTGGTAGGTGGAGGTGGACAAGACAGTGGAGGAGGAGGAGGAGGAAGGTGTCGTAGAGTGGTAGATGTAGACAAGATCTCTGGGGTTTCTGCAGGGCAAGGGCCATGGGCGTGGGGGGACACGAGGTGGTGACCTGTTATGGAGGGGAAGTAAACAGCCACGGAACTAAATAGATGTATGGAAATGTATGGAGAGTAATGAAAACGAAAAGTATAAGTTGAGAAGTATGAGTTGGGATGACACGGTTTGAATACAAGTTTCGGTAAGACTTGGTTTTATGAACACGTCCCTTGTTGATGAGGTACAGGACCTGGTTATATGAGCACGTACCTGGTTGATGAGGTACAGGACCTGGTTATATGAACACGTCCCTGGTTGATGAGGTACAGGACCTGTTAGATGAAACACGTACCTGGTTGATGAGGTACAGGACCTGGTTATATGAACACGTACCTGGTTGATGAGGTACAGGACCTGGTTATATGAGCACGTACCTGGTTGATGAGGTACAGGACCTGGTTATATGAACACGTACCTGGTTGATGAGGTACAGGACCTGGTTATATGAACACGTACTGGTTGATGAGGTACAGGACCTGGTTATATGAACACGTACCTGGTTGATGAGGTACAGGACCTGGTTATATGAACACGTACCTGGTTGATGAGGTACAGGACCTGGTTATATGAACACGTACCTGGTTGATGAGGTACAGGACCTGGTTATATGAACACGTACCTGGTTGATGAGGTACAGGACCTGGTTATATGAACACGTACCTGGTTGATGAGGTACAGGACCTGGTTATATGAACACGTACTGGTTGATGAGTACAGGACCTGGTTATATGAACACGTACCTGGTTGATGAGGTACAGGACCTGGTTATATGAACACGTACCTGGTTGATGAGCTACAGGACCTGGTTATATGAACACGTACCTGGTTGATGAGGTACATTACCTGGTTATATGAACACGTACCTGGTTGATGAGGTACAGGACCTGGTTATATGAACACGTACCTGGTTGATGAGGTACAGGACCTGGTTATATGAACACGTCCCTTGTTGATGAGGTACAGGACCTGGTTATATGAACACGTACCTGGTTGATGAGGTACAGGACCTGGTTATATGAACACGTCCCTGGTTGATGAGGTACAGGACCTGGTTATATGAACACGTCCCTGGTTGATGAGGTACAGGACCTGGTTATATGAACACGTCCCTGGTTGATGAGGTACAGGACCTGGTTATATGAACACGTACCTAGTTGATGAGGTACAGGACCTGGTTATATGAACACGTCCCTGGTTGATGAGGTACAGGACCTGGTTATATGAACACGTACCTAGTTGATGAGGTACAGGACCTGGTTTTATGAGCACGTACCTGGTTGATGAGGTACAGGACCTGGTTATATGAACACGTCCCTGGTTGATGAGGTACAGGACCTGGTTATATGAACACGTACCTGGTTGATGAGGTACAGGACCTGGTTACATGAACATGTTACTCTCTTTGAACGAAGCTAGTGTGAACAACACCAGTGTTATGAGTGAACGTTGTACCGTCATCATAACCACTGTTGTTATGGTCATACTGAACACTCCAGTGTGGTCACACTGACCACCAGTGTTGTAGAATCATATTGAATACAGTATTGGCATCACAGCAGACCACAGTGCTGTTGACAGTGTAGGGTTTCTTTTTTTCCAACACTGACACCAGCTCAATGCGTCTGCTATGACTCCATTACAGTGTTCATTACGTCATAACAACGGTGTTGTGTTCAGTATGACATCAGTTCTCACAAGAAGGTCATCTCCATATCCACCGGGTTTGGTCAGTATCACAATTTATCTAATGACACTACGAATTGTGGCGAGGGGTTGTGGGTCGTCAAGATAAGGACGATAGACACGGGTGGTGAAGGCAACTGGGCAATAGGAAGGGCTTCGTGCTGTGTACACTTTACAGAAGAGGGTCCGACGACACAGTGTTGAGCCCAGCAGGAAGTCGGGGAGAGACACAGAGGCGTAGGGAGGACCCACTCACTTGGATAACATGACGGGAGATAAATAATGATCTGACGAAGTAACGCAGAGCAAGATATGAGGAGACAAATATATCTTCATTTATGAGGGACGATTCCTAAACCAGAGGTTAACCACTGCCATGACACACTTATTGAATCAATTAAGGTGAGTAATATAAATGTTTTCACTCCTTTTGTACGTATCGAGAAAAGACTCTCAGAAACATAGACACCAGAAAACAAACGAAGAGAGATATACAAACACAAGTGAAGGAACTGATGAAGATGTGGGAGATGAATCAGGCAGAAAAATGGGGAAGTGTGAAATTATAGACAGAAAAGATCTTGCCACTCGAACATATTATGCCGAACATGAACACTTAACCATGAGATATTATGATAACATGAAGACAGACCAGAACGAAATAATTAGAAAACAAATACTAATAAGTAAATAAGTAAGTAAAGTAAAAGTAAGTGAGTAGAATAGAAGTAAAGGGAAGTAAAATAAGTAATAGTGATGATGGAGCCACATATGAGACGGGGTACCAGATACATAGAATGTAAATACAAAGAGGCATGGAAGGAGGCTACACCAGACGCATACTTCGCTACGTCCTCGATAAACCTATAGACAGACTCTCCTCGACCCACGATCTTCAACTCACTCTCAACAAAAGGCATCTTCTCTTCACCTCCCACACCAGTGCATCTCCACCCCACTCGACAGCGCCACTGAGGCTTGTGACCAGACCTGCGAGTGAAGGTTAGGTTTCAACTGAAGTTGTAGTGGGAATAAGGATGTAGAACACATGGCCTTTGACCTGACCTCCTCCCCTCACAGTTCTGGTCAGGGGTCAGTAGAGTTCTGCGAGTGTGTGTGTGTGTGTGTGTGTGTGTGTGTGTGTGTGTGTGTGTATGTGTGTGTGTGTGTGTGTGTTTTTTTTTTTTGTGTGTGTGTGTGTGTGTGTGTGTGTGTGTGTGTGTGTGTGTGTGTGTGTGTGTGTGTGTGTGTGTTTGTGTGTGTGTGTGTGTGTGTGTGTGTGTGTGGAGAATGTTAACCTTTGACCTCATCCATAATCGTTGGGTCTGAGGTCAGTGATATCGAAGGTGTAGAGATGGGGTGTAGTGATGATGGCCATATTAGTGAAGATGAGGGTGTAGTGAAGATGAGGGTGTAGTGAAGATGAGGGTGTAGTGAAGAGGAACCAAGGTAGTTTCAAATCTGGCCAAAGATAAGGATAGCGTAAAGATAAGATGAAGTGAAGATTAAGAACAGGTAAAGATAAAGAGGATAATGAAGATTATGAGACTGTGATCAGAATGAGTCAGTAGGATGTTAGGGTGTAGTCTCGATATAAGGGTGTGCGGTGGGCCTGGATTACATGGCTACAAGGATGTTGCGCAAAGGAGCTGTCACAAACCACCCTCGCTGCTGGTGGTGCTGTGTACTATGGCAAGGGTCGAGGTGTGAGTACCTGAGGAGGGAGGGCGTCTCCATGCGCCGGCCGAGGGGGTTGGGGATGTCCAATGGTCGTGGACCTCTTGGCTTTGAGAGGCGAGACGTCAGTAGCGAGCGGGCAGCGGTGGCGAGCGGACCTGTGTGTCAGTCCACTGTTGCTGCTGCTCACCTGTATCCACGTAGCCAGTGGCTCGAGCGCCACACAACCAGCCATCATCATCATCATCACCCACACCAGACGACGCACCGGTACAGCTAGCCACTCCATCACCCGGATAATGACGCTTTTCTGGAGCCACACGGACGCTATAGTGTTCCTCTCTTGTATTGATTGAGCCAATCCTGTTAGGAGCGTTACAGGATGTCTCGCAAAAGGGGAGGGTGACCCTAAAAGAGATGCGTAAACCATAGGATCCGAGTTATAGTGGCGGGTCGTAGGAGGCCTCCTTACGCTTTAGGGATCCACACTTACGTACAACCTCTGCTCGATGGAGGGAGACGCAAGTTAATCTCTTGGGTCCTGAAGACGAGTGAGACACTCACATGAGGGAGGGAGGATCCCTCACCACGTAGCTACTTGTCGTCGCCAGCAATGATGATCGCGTTCCTCTATATTGATCCAGCGATGAGAGAGACACAGACCCGCGGAGCAAATCGTCCACTGAACCATGTGGAGGACGAGAGTGGAGGACGACCCTGAGATCAGATATAGGAGAAGAAAGAACAGGTTGATGTAGTTGATGGCTACCAACCATCAACAGCTCATTAAGCCTGTCCCATACGTCACAGAGTACATGAGATTGTCTATCAGTAGTTGGTATGTATGGCTGTGTATGTGGCCTGAAGATCTATCGACTTTCAGGTTCATTATGGCCTTCGATGTCTAGATCATCGACCATCTTCACCAGGTAACTGGTGATTCTAACACCACAAACACTTGCACTATCCATGTGGCCCTTCGATCAGTCATAAGCTGTTTGGTTATTTGGGTTTTTAGGTCGAACGACCACCAGACTTAACAAGGCTGTCGAGGTCGGTTGACAACCACCAAGCGAAAAATCTTATAAACATGTTAAGGGTAATTCGAAGACCATCTACCCTCTCACCATCTCCATGACCCATGACTCGTATCAGTAATGATAACTTTCTCTTGACCAATTTCATGATACTGAAAAAAAACTTCGATATTGTTTCGAACTGTTGGTTTGAGGATAATGTATTAATATTACCCAAGTGACTGACACTTAGATCTCGTAAAGTATACATCTTATATATAAAGCTTGTGACAAGAGGTGAAAAGTTTTAATTTTTATGAGTCCAGTATTCATTTTTATGTGGTTAAAAGCTCAATTTGGGTTGCTGGTGTAACGTCAAATAAGTTATTATCTGTAACTCCTTTACCAAGAGATATATGTCTGAATCGTCTGTTGTTAGATACACGAACAATTGTAACATTAATATGAATGAAAGTCAATACAAACTGGATAGCATTGTCGTAAGACAAGATATATATTAACAGTTCCCTTTCCTGTCTACATCAACATCTCGTGACAGACATGATGATGTCAGAGACGAACACAAAAACCCGAACACCATCATCATCCCGTAACGCTTGTGCGTGTGTGTACCAGTGGCGTCTTAGCTACGTCTCTTCTTCGTATATCAACTGTCTGTTGTACGTCTTCTGTCTTATTCTTCTATCTCCTCTGATGATGTGATCATGATACGAAAGTGCACTTGGTAAATTCTAGCGTTTCATTTGCCTCGTAGTTATCAGCAATATGTGTGTATATATATATATATATATATATATATATATATATATATATATATATATATATATATATATATATATATATATATATATATATATCTGTGAAATGTTATAATAGCAGCATCATACACTCCCCTCACCCTGCCGTTCCCAAGCTATAATGGCAGCATCACACACTCCCCTCACCCTGCCGTTCCCAAGCTATAATGGCAGCATCACACACTCCCCTCACCCTGACGTTCCCAATCTTTAATGGCAGCATCACACACTCCCCTCACCCTGCCGTTCCCAAGCCATAATGGCAGCATCACACACTCCCCTCACCCTGCCGTTCCCAAGCTATAATGGCAGCATCACACACTCCCCTCACCCTGCCGTTCCCAAGCTATAATGGCAGCATCACACACTCCCCTCACCCTACCGTTCCCAAGCTATAATGGCAGCATCACACACTCCCCTCACCCTGCCGTTCCCAAGCTATAATGTCAGCATCATGCACTCCCCTCACCCTGCCGTTCCCAAGTTATAATGGCAGCATAACACACTCCCCTCACCCTGCCGTTCCCAAGCTATAATGGCAGCATCACACACTCCCCTCACCCTGCCGTTCCCAAGGCATTATGACAGCACCACACAGTCCCCTCACCCTGCCGTTCCCAAGGCATTATAACAGCACCACACACTTCCCTCACCCTGCCGTTCCCAAGCTTTGATGACAGCATCACACACTCCCCTCACCCTGCCGTTCCCAAGCTATAATGGCAGATACACACTCCCCTCACCCTGCCGTTCCCAAGCCATAATGGCAGCATCACACACTCCCCTCACCCTGCCGTTCCCAAGCTATAATGGCAGCATCACACACTCCCCTCACCCTGCCGTTCCCTAGGCATTATGACAGCACCACAGATTTCCCTCACCCTGCCGTTCCCAAGCTATAATGGCATCATCACACACTCCCCTCACCCTGCCGTTCCCAAGGCATTATGACAGCACCACACACTCCCCTCACCCAGCCGTTCCCAAGCTATAATGGCAGCATCACACACTCCCCTCACCCTGCCGTTCCCAAGCTATAATGGCAGCATCACACACTCCCCTCACCCTGCCGTTCCCAAGCTATAATGGCAGCATCACACACTCCCCTCACCCAGCCGTTCTCAAGGTATGATGGCAGCATCACACACTCCCCTCACCCTGCCGTTACCAAGCTATAATGGCAGCATCACACACTCCCCTCATCCTAACGTTCCCAAGCTATAATGGCATCATCACACACTCCCCTCACCCTGCCGTTCCCAAGCTATAATGTCAGCATCATGCACTCCCCTCACCCTGCCGTTCCCAAGCTATAATGGCAGCATAACACACTCCCCTCACCCTGCCGTTCCCAAGCTATAATGGCAGCATCACACACTCCCCTCACCCTGCCGTTCCCAAGGCATTATGAGAGCATCACACACTCCCCTCATCCTGCCGTTCCCAAGGCATTATGACAGCACCACACACTTCCCTCACCCTGCCGTTCCCAAGCTTTGATGACAGCATCACACATTCCCCTCACCCTGCCGTTCCCAAGCTATAATGGCAGGATTACACACTCCCCTCACCCTGCCGTTCCCAAGCCATAATGGCAGCATCACACACTCCCCTCACCCTGCCGTTCCCAAGTTATAATGGCAGCATCACACACTCCCCTCACCCTGCCGTTCCCTAGGCATTATGACAGCACCACAGATTTCCCTCACCCTGCCGTTCCCAAGCTATAATGGCATCATCACACACTCCCCTCACCCTGCCGTTCCCAAGGCATTATGACAGCACCACACAGTCCCCTCACCCTGCCGTTCCCAAGGTATTATGACACACCACACACTCCCCTCACCCAGCCGTTCCCAAGCTATAATGGCAGCATCACACACTCCCCTCACCCTGCCGTTCCCAAGCTATAATGGCAGCATCACACACTCCCCTCACCCTGCCGTTCCCAAGGCATTATGAGAGCATCACACACTCCCCTCACCCAGCCGTTCTCAAGGTATGATGGCAGCATCACACACTCCTCTCACCCTGCTGTTCCCAAGCTATAATGGCAGCATCACACACTCCTCTCACCCTGCTGTTCCCAAGCTATAATGGCAGCATCACACACTCCCCTCACCCTGCCGTTCCCAAGGTATTATGACAGCACCACACACTCCCCTCACCCTGCCGTTCCCAAGGTATTATGACAGCACCACACACTCCCCTCACCCTGCCGTTCCCAAGCTATTATGACAGCACCACACACTCCCCTCACCCTGCCGTTCCCAAGGTATTATGACAGCACCACACACTCCCCTCACCCAGCCGTTCCCAAGCTATTATGACGGGACCACACACTCCCCTCACCCTGCCGTTCCCAAGGTATTATGACAGCACCACACACTCCCCTCGCCCTGCCGTTCCCAAGGTATTATGACAGCACAACACACTCCCCTAACTCTGCCGTTCCCCAGGTATTATGGCAGCATCACACACTCCCCTCACCCTGCCGTTCCCAAGCTATTATGACAGCACCACACACTCCCCTCACCCTGCCGTTCCCAAGCTATAATGGCAGCATCACACACTCCCCTCACCCTGCCGTTCCCAAGGTATTATGACAGCACAACACACTTCCCTCACTCTGCCGTTCCCCAGGTATTATGGCAGCATCACACACTCCCCTCACCCAGCCGTTCCCAAGCTATTATGACAGCACCACACACTCCCCTCACCCTGCCGTTCCCAAGCTATTATGACGGCACCACACACTCCCCTCACTCTGCCGTTCCCAAGGTATTATGACAGCACCACACACTCCCCTCACCCAGCCGTTCCCAAGCTATTATGACGGCACCACACACTCCCCTCACCCTGCCGTTCCCAAGGTATTATGACAGCACCACACACTCCCCTCACTCTGCCGTTCCCAAGCTATAATGACAGCACCACACACTCCCCTCACCCTGCCGTTCCCAAGCTATTATGACGGCACCACACACTCCCCTCACCCTGCCGTTCCCAAGCTATTATGACGGCACCACACACTCCCCTCACCTTGTAGTAAGTCCTGAGTGACGCTAAGTCGATCAACCTTGTCTAGAATCATTGAAGTGAACTTTCGTGTTGGCATAATGAGAACTGGTGGTCAGTGATGGTCAGTTTGTGTCAACTTCTGGTTGTCCTCAGAACACGTTCACAACCCTGACCCTACGATGTACTTGCCTACCATAACAGATGTGAACGTCACGTGTTATGATGCCACAACAAACCCAACCCAGCAGTGGTGGTACAATGATTGTGTCCATCATCATGGCTGTTGCTCGCTCACAAAGCCTCGAACATCACAATAGCAGAGAAGCTTTGACTTCACTCCGTCAGTGTTTCATTCCTGCTTTCATTTGAAGGAAGGAAGGACGGAAGGACGGACCAGCAAAACACTGGCGAACACTCTATTGTTCCGCCTCACGTGGCTTCCCTGCACGTGTTTAGTCGCTCAAAGGAACTGCGACCCACTGCCTCTCATGACACGTGAGTCATCTGGTGAATAAAGAAGTTTTCATCGCTATATCCTCACTAGTGGCAAACTTCATATCTCTAAATCATCGTCTAAGCCTCTCAACTCCAGTGGCAACAAACGTTTCAACTCCAGTGGCAAGAAACGTTTCAACTCCAGTGGCGGCAAACGTTCCAACTCCAGTGGCAAGAAACGTTTCAACTCCAGTGGCAAGAAACGTTTCAACTCCAGTGGCAAGAAACGTTTCAACTCCAGTGGCAAGAAACGTTTCAACTCCAGTGGCAAGAAACGTGTCAACTCCAGTGGCAACAAATGTTTCAACTCCAGTGGCAAGAAACGTTTCAACTCCAGTGGCAAGAAACGTTTCAACTCCAGTGGCAAGAAACGTTTCAACTCCAGTGGCAAGAAACGTTTCAACTCCAGTGGCAAGAAACGTTTCAACTCCAGTGGCAAGAAACGTTTCAACTCCAGTGGCAAGAAACGTTTCAAAATCCCTCACGGCTTTTCTCTGCCTCTGAGCAGTAGTGTCAGTAGGGATATTAACCCATACACACCTGGCTCAGGTGAGTTTAAAAGATATCTCTGTGTCTTTTACTCACCCAGAGCGTTGTTCATGAGTCCCCCATCACAATGTAGTTCACTCATCCAAGCTAATCCTACGTGGCCAGAACTTAATGCTACCATGTGGCTCTTGCCCCTCATCATCTCTTGCCCAACGGATCCAGACTTTAATGTCCTTTACTGAACAAAGTCTTGCCTTTTGATCTATTAACCCAAATGGCTTCTTGCCCTACTGGATTTATACATAACAAATTAATATATTTACTGATCCTTGAGGAACTGGATTGGTTATCCAATGAACCTTTTCCTCTACCACAACATACACAAGTCTCTAATCGTCCGTTAGCTAATGGAGTTGGCGAGGTGGAGTAATGGCTCAGCAGAGCCTTGCACACCGGGTCACACAACCCCTCCACCAAACCCCAGGGGAACTTCGAGCCACGTTAACGTTGCTGTGTCTCCACCACTGTGTCATAACTGATCCTCCTCACACTGTCCACCCGAGTGTGTGTGAGCTGGTTCACATGGGATGACAGACCCATAGCCAATGACGCGGGGTGTTTGACAAGGGATCTCGCGAGCCAGGGGCGTCCTCACATGTGGAGGAATAAGGATGTGGAGTGGATGTGGTGAGCCAGGGACGTCCTCACATGTGGAGGAATAAGGATGTGGAGTGGATGTGGTGAGCCAGGGACGTCCTCACATGTGGAGGAATAAGGATGTGGAGTGGATGTGGTGAGCCAGGGACGTCCTCACATGTGGAGGAATAAGGATGTGGAGTGTATGTGGTGAGCCAGGGACGTCCTCACATGTGGAGTGGATGTGGTTCTCCCGGTACCACGCTGCCCGGTCCGTGCTGTGTGGCTCCTGACGAACCCGGTTCACATGTGTGACATTTTAGCACCTCAAAGCCACACGAAGTTAGACGAGGGGGTCTTGACTGTTTACGAATGAAACATAGACACATACAATAACTGATGGTTCTAAAATGAAACATAGACACATACAATAACTGATGGTTCTAAAATGAAACATAGACACATACAATAACTGATGGTTCTAAAATGAAACATAGACACATACAATAACTGATGGTTCTAAAATGAAACATAGACACATACAATAACTGATGCTTCTAAAATGAAACATAGACACATACAATAACTGATGCTTCTAACTTAGATAGCTAGTACGAATGATATAGATGAATGATGTCCGTGGCATACATAAGACAGACAAAATTTGTGGAAAATGCATACATAAGCACAAATGATAAATGTCAAAGACGATTATTGGGTTTCTAGTAAACTCTTTGGTAGGAAAAATAGATTTCAAATCACCTGCTGGTATGATACACGATTATAAATGAATACAACTGAACTCGAACAGAAACAGGCCACTAGGTCGTAAACAATCTCATTATGATAAAGTTTTTATTCTCAGATATTCTGATAAATGAATTATTCCACATGTTAACACTCCTGGTGAAGAAAACCTGCCTCGCCTCATTCGAGGTAAAACGTTGGCCCATTACCAAGTGTGAATGGAAACGAATCTCTCTTTATAAAGGTAGTTCGTGAGAACGAGATTATCCAAGTCTTTACCTGGTTTGAATACCAGCATTCGATCGCTTCTTAACCTTCTCTTTTCTTATGTAAATAGATTTGATTTTCTTATGTAAATAGATTTGATTTTCTTATGTATATAGATTTGATTTTCTTATGTATATAGATTTGATTTTCTTATGTAAATAGATTTGATTTCCTTATGTAAATAGATTTGATTTTCTTATGTAAATAGATTTGATTTTCTTATGTAAATACATTTGATTTTCTTATGTAAATACATTTGATTTTCTTATGTAAATACATTTGATTTTCTTATGTAAATAGATTTGATTTTCTTATGTAAATAGATTTGATTTTCTTATGTAAATAGATTTGATTTTCTTATGTAAATAGATTTGATTTTCTTATGTAAATACATTTGATTTTCTTATGTAAATAGATTTGATTTTCTTATGTAAATACATTTGATTTTCTTATGTGAATACATTTGATTTTCTTATGTAAATAGATTTGATTTTCTTATGTAAATACATTTGATTTTCTTATGTAAATACATTTGATTTTCTTATGTAAATACATTTGATTTTCTTATGTAAATAGATTTGATTTTCTTATGTAAATACATTTGATTTTCGGCTCGTAATCGTGTTGGTTTCTCAGGTCGGCAAACATCTTGATCGCTCGCCTCTATATTCACCTCGCTCTCTCTGTGTCTGTCCTCAAGTAATTGTGTCTGAACCCTGGGTTGAGAGTGTGAACCCTGGGTTGAGAGTGTGAACCCTGGGTTGAGAGTGTGAACCCTGGGTTGAGAGTGTGAACCCTGGGTTGAGAGTGTGAACCCTGGGTTAAGAGTGTGAACCCTGGGTTAAGAGTGTGAACCCTGGGTTGAGAGTGTGAACCCTGGGTTGAGAGTGTGAACCCTGGGTTGAGAGGAGGAACGCTGGGTTGAGAGTGTGAACCCTGGGTTGAGAGTGTGAACCCTGGGTTGAGAGTGTGAACCCTGGGTTGAGAGTGTGAACCCTGGGTTGAGAGTGTGAACCCTGGGTTAAGAGTGTGAACCCTGGGTTGAGAGTGTGAACCCTGGGTTGAGAGTGTGAACCCTGGGTTAAGAGTGTGAACCCTGGGTTGAGAGTGTGAACCCTGGGTTGAGAGTGTGAACCCTGGGTTGAGAGTGTGAACCCTGGGTTGAGAGTGTGAACCCTGGGTTGAGAGGAGGAACCCTGGGTTGAGAGTGTGAACCCTGGGTTAAGAGTGTGAACCCTGGGTTGAGAGTGTGAACCCTGGGTTGAGAGTGTGAACCCTGGGTTAAGAGTGTGAACCCTGGGTTGAGAGTGTGAACCCTGGGTTGAGAGTGTGAACCCTGGGTTGAGAGTGTGAACCCTGGGTTAAGAGTGTGAACCCTGGGTTGAGAGTGTGAACCTTGGGTTGAGAGTGTGAACCCTGGGTTGAGAGTGTGAACCCTGGGTTGAGAGTGTGAACCCTGGGTTGAGAGGAGGAACCCTGGGTTGAGAGTGTGAACCCTGGGTTAAGAGTGTGAACCCTGGGTTGAGAGTGTGAACCCTGGGTTGAGAGTGTGAACCCTGGGTTAAGAGTGTGAACCCTGGGTTGAGAGTGTGAACCCTGGGTTGAGAGTGTGAACCCTGGGTTGAGAGTGTGAACCCTGGGTTGAGAGTGTGAACCCTGGGTTGAGAGTGTGAACCCTGGGTTGAGAGTGTGAACCCTGGGTTGAGAGTGTGAACCCTGGGTTTGAGAGTGTGAACCCTGGGTTGAGAGTGTGAACCCTGGGTTAAGAGTGTGAACCCTGGGTTGAGAGTGTGAACCCTGGGTTGAGAGTGTGAACCCTGGGTTGAGAGTGTGAACCCTGGGTTGAGAGTGTGAACCCTGGGTTGAAGAGTGTGAACCCTGGGTTGAAGAGTGTGAACCTGGGTTGAGAGTGTGAACCTGGGTTGAGAGTGTGAACCCTGGGTTGAGAGTGTGAACCCTGGGTTGAGAGTGTGAACCTGGGTTGAGAGTGTGAACCTGGGTTGAGAGTGTGAACCCTGGGTTGAGAGTGTGAACCTGGGTTGAGAGTGTGAACCCTGGGTTGAGAGTGTGAACCCTGGGTTGAGAGTGTGTGAACCCTGGGTTGAGAGTGTGAACCCTGGGTTGAGAGTGTGAACCCTGGGTTGAGAGTGTGAACCCTGGGTTGAGAGTGTGAACCCTGGGTTGAGAGTGTGGAACCCTGGGTTGAGAGTGTGAACCTGGGTTGAGAGTGTGAACCCTGGGTTGAGAGTGTGAACCCTGGGTTGAGAGTGTGAACCCTGGGTTGAGAGGAGGAACGCTGGGTTGAGAGTGTGAACCCTGGGTTGAGAGTGTGAACCCTGGGTTAAGAGTGTGAACCCTGGGTTGAGAGTGTGAACCCTGGGTTAAGAGTGTGAACCCTGGGTTGAGAGTGTGAACCCTGGGTTGAGAGTGTGAACCCTGGGTTGAGAGTGTGAACCCTGGGTTGAGAGTGTGAACCCTGGGTTGAGAGTGTGAACCCTGGGTTGAGAGTGTGAACCCTGGGTTAAGAGTGTGAACCCTGGGTTGAGAGTGTGAACCCTGGGTTGAGAGTTGTGAACCCTGGGTTGAGAGTGTGAACCCTGGGTTGAGAGTGTGAACCCTGGGTTGAGAGGAGGAACGCTGGGTTGAGAGTGTGAACCCTGGGTTGAGAGTGTGAACCCTGGGTTAAGAGTGTGAACCCTGGGTTAAGAGTGTGAACCCTGGGTTGAGAGTGTGAACCCTGGGTTGAGAGTGTGAACCCTGGGTTGAGAGTGTGAACCCTGGGTTGAGAGTGTGAACCCTGGGTTGAGAGTGTGAACCCTGGGTTGAGAGTGTGAACCCTGGGTTGAGAGTGTGAACCCTGGGTTGAGAGTGTGAACCCTGGGTTGAGAGGAGGAACGCTGGGTTGAGAGTGTGAACCCTGGGTTGAGAGTGTGAACCCTGGGTTGAGAGTGTGAACCCTGGGTTAAGAGTGTGAACCCTGGGTTGAGAGTGTGAACCCTGGGTTAAGAGTGTGAACCCTGGGTTGAGAGTGTGAACCCTGGGTTGAGAGTGTGAACCCTGGGTTGAGAGTGTGAACCCTGGGTTGAGAGTGTGAACCCTGGGTTGAGAGGAGGAACGCTGGGTTGAGAGTGTGAACCCTGGGTTGAGAGTGTGAACCCTGGGTTAAGAGTGTGAACCCTGGGTTAAGAGTGTGAACCCTGGGTTAAGAGTGTGAACCTTGGCTTAATAGTGTGAACCCTGGGTTGAGAGTGTGAACCCTGGGTTGAGAGTGTGAACCTTGGGTTGAGAGTGTGAACCCTGGGTTGAGAGTGTGAACCCTGGGTTGAGAGTGTGAACCTTGGGTTGAGAGTGTGAACCCTGGGTTGAGAGTGTGAACCCTGGGTTGAGAGTGTGAACCCTGGGTTAAGAGTGTGAACCCTGGGTTGAGAGTGTGAACCCTGGGTTAAGAGTGTGAACCTTGGGTTGAGAGTGTGAACCCTGGGTTGAGTGTGAACCCTGGGTTAAGAGTGTGAACCCTGGGTTGAGAGTGTGAACCCTGGGTTAAGAGTGTGAACCCTGGGTTGAGAGTGTGAACCCTGGGTTGAGAGTGTGAACCCTGGGTTAAGAGTGTGAACCCTGGGTTAAGAGTGTGAACCCTGGGTTAAGAGTGTGAACCCTGGGTTAAGAGTGTGAACCCTGTGTTGAGAGTGTGAACCCTGGGTTAAGAGTGTGAACCCTGGGTTGAGAGTGTGAACCTTGGGTTAAGAGTGTGAACCCTAGGTTAAGAGTGTGAACCCTGGGTTAAGAGTGTGAACCCTGGGTTAAGAATGTGAACTCTGAGGTTCTTATTCGAAGACAGTCATCAGATAAATGACTTTAAGTCTTATTTACAATTTCCCTCTTGACCTGACCTTACACAGTGGGCCAGAGTAAGGGAAACAAATCTAGACATTTGCATATAGACATGTTTTCAGTCTGATTGACCGCACGTGTGGAGTAACAATTTCTATGCCTTTTATTTTCTATTCCTGTGGGGCAACGCACGACCTTCATCATCGTTCGCGTGTAGCACGTACGTGCACATGTGTACATGTCACGACAGAGGTGTAACACGTGTCTGAAAATGACCTTTTACGCTGAAGGAGTTTCTACCATCGATCCTGGCGCTGTTGTGGAGGGAGAGACGTGTGTATATGAAGGCCGGGTTGTCTCAGTGTAGTGTTGCACTGCAGCACTGTGCACATATACATGGCTTAGGGGCTGGAGAGTGTCTTGTACAAGGCAACTTCCAGTTTGGCTTGGTCCTACAGACCCTCGCCCGTCCCCTAATATATCAAACTTCCCGATGGACACAGCTTGAGAAACGCAAAGGTGAAGGAGAGCCAGAGTATGTTGGTAACTTCACCAGCAGAGCCAGGGTATGCTGGTAACTTCACAGGAGAGCCAGGGTATGCTGGTAACTTCACCAGGAGAGCCAGGGTATGCTGGTAACTTCATCAGGAGAGAATGGGTATGCTGGTAACTTCACCAGGAGAGCCAGGGTATGCTGGTAACTTCACCAGGAGAGCCAGGGTATGATATCAATCTCACCAGGAGAGCCAGGGTATGCTGGTAACTTCACCAGGAGAGCCAGGGTATGCTAGTAACTTCACAGGAGAGCCAGGGTATGCTGGTAACTTCACCAGGAGAGCCAGGGTATGCTGGTAACTTCACCAGGAGAGCCAGGGTATGCTGGTAACTTCACAGGAGAGCCAGGGTATGCTGGTAACTTCACCAGGAGAGCCAGGGTATGCTGGTAACTTCACCAGGAGAGCCAGGGTATGCTGGTAACTTCACCAGGAGAGCCAGGGTATGTTGGTAACTTCACCAGGAGAGCCAGGGTATGCTGGTAACTTCACCAGGAGAGACAGGGTATGTTGGTAACTTCACCAGGAGAGCCAAGGTATGCTGGTAACTTCACCAGGAGAGCCAGGGTATGTTGGTAACTTCACCAGGAGAGCCAGGGTATGCTGGTAACTTCACCAGGAGAGCCAGGGTATGCTGGTAACTTCACCAGGAGCCAGGGTATGATATCAATCTCACCAGGAGAGCCAGGGTATGTTGGTAACTTCACCAGGAGAGCCAGGGTATGCTGGTAACTTCACCAGGAGAGACAGGGTATGTTGGTAACTTCACCAGGAGAGCCAAGGTATGCTGGTAACTTCACCAGGAGAGCCAGGGTATGTTGGTAACTTCACCAGGAGAGCCAGGGTATGCTGGTAACTTCACCAGGAGAGCCAGGGTATGATATCAATCTCACCAGGAGAGCCAGGGTATGCTGGTAACTTCACCAGGAGAGCCAGGGTATGCTAGTAACTTCACCAGGAGAGCCAGGGTATGCTGGTAACTTCACCAGGAGAGCCAGGGTATGCTGGTAACTTCACCAGGAGAGCCAGGGTATGTTGGTAACTTCACCAGGAGAGACAGGGTATGCTGGTAACTTCACCAGGAGAGCCAGGGTATGCTGGTAACTTCACCAGGAGAGCCAGGGTATGCTGGTAACTTCACCAGGAGAGCCAGGGTATGTTGGTAACTTCACCAGGAGAGCCAGGGTATGCTGGTAACTTCACCAGGAGAGCCAGGGTATGCTGGTAACTTCACCAGGAGAGCCAGGGTATGCTGGTAACTTCACCAGGAGAGCCAGGGTATGCTGGTAACTTCACCAGGAGAGCCAGGGTATGTTGGTAACTTCACCAGGAGAGCCAGGGTATGCTGGTAACTTCACCAGGAGAGCCAGGGTATGCTGGTAACTTCACCAGGAGAGCCAAGGTATGCTGGTAACTTCACCAGGAGAGCCAGGGTATGCTGGTAACTTCACCAGGAGAGCCAGGGTATGCTGGTAACTTCACCAGGAGAGCCAGGGTATGATAGTAACTTCACCAGGAGAGCCAGGGTATGATGGTAACTTCACCAAGAGAGCCAGGGTATGATAGTAACTTTACCAGTTGAGCCAGGGTATGCTAGTAACTTCACTAGTAGATTCAGGGTATGTTGGTAACTTCCCCAGGAGAGCCAGGGTATGTTGGTAACTTCACCAGGAGAGCCAGGGTATGTTGGTAACTTCACCAGGAGAGTCAGGGTATGCTGGTAACTTCACCAGAAGAGCCAGGGTATGCTGGTAACTTCACTAGGAGAGCCAGGGTATGCTGGTAACTTCACCAGGAGAGCCAGGGTATGCTGGTAACTTCACCAGGAGAGCCAGGGTATGCTGGTAACTTCACCAGGAGAGCCAGGGTATGTTGGTAACTTCACCAGGAGAGCCAGGGTATGCTGGTAACTTCACCAGGAGAGCCAGGGTATGTTGGTAACTTCACCAGGAGAGCCAGGGTATGCTGGTAACTTCACCAGGAGAGCCAGGGTATGCTGGTAACTTCACCAGGAGAGCCAAGGTATGCTGGTAACTTCACCAGGAGAGCCAGGGTATGCTGGTAACTTCACCAGGAGAGCCAGGGTATGCTGGTAACTTCACCAGGAGAGCCAGGGTATGATAGTAACTTCACCAGGAGAGCCAGGGTATGATGGTAACTTCACCAAGAGAGCCAGGGTATGATAGTAACTTTACCAGTTGAGCCAGGGTATGCTAGTAACTTCACTAGTAGATTCAGGGTATGTTGGTAACTTCCCCAGGAGAGCCAGGGTATGTTGGTAACTTCACCAGGAGAGCCAGGGTATGTTGGTAACTTCACCAGGAGAGTCAGGGTATGCTGGTAACTTCACCAGAAGAGCCAGGGTATGCTGGTAACTTCACCAGGAGAGCCAGGGTATGCTGGTAACTTCACCAGGAGAGCCAGGGTATGCTGGTAACTTCACCAGGAGAGCCAGGGTATGCTGGTAACTTCACCAGGAGAGCCAGGGTATGTTGGTAACTTCACCAGGAGAGCCAGGGTATGCTGGTAACTTCACCAGGAGAGCCAAGGTATGCTGGTAACTTCACCAGGAGAGCCAGGGTATGTTGGTAACTTTACCAGGAGAGCCAGGGTATGTTGGTAACTTCACCAGACGAAATCTTAAGAGCAAGTGTAACACAGACACAGGTAAAAGAGAAACACGTATTAATAGATATAGTTCCGCCACGAACTTCCATCTTATATTCCATTTTCAGTTACTTATTTACTCAACTCTCTCCTTCCACCATTTTCATTATCTCTCTCTCTCTCTCTCTCTCTCTCTCTCTCTCTCTCTCTCTCTCTCTCTCTCTCTCTCTCTCTTTCAGTCCAAAGTTCCCTCTAAACTTCACACGGGCTTTTACTGTCGTGAGTTTAGTCCACACTGCCCTGGCGGCCTCCAGTAAGTGAGCAAGAAATGGACAAATTCATTCTCCTTTTGTTCAATTTTCGCCTCAGTTACCCTCAGTGGTCAGCTTTAAACTCACTCAGGAACACCTTTGGTCGCGGGGAATGGCGGAGCCAACTGAATTTACCGCGTTTATCGTCTGCTGCTGAGGAAGTAATGGTGGGAGTCCAGTACCTGCTGCTGCTGAGGAAGTAATGGTGGGGTCCAGTACCTGCTGGTGCTGAGGAAGTAATGGTGGGGTCCAGTACCTGCTGGTGCTGAGGAAGTAATGGTGGGAGTCCAGTACCTGCTGGTGCTGAGGAAGTAATGGTGGGAGTCCAGTACCTGCTGGTGCTGAGGAAGTAATGGTGGGGCCCAGTACCTGCTGGTGCTGAGGAAGTAATGGTGGGGCCCAGTACCTGCTGGTGCTGAGGAAGTAATGGTGGGAGTCCAGTACTTGCTGCTGCTGAGGAAGTAATGGTGGGGTCCAGTACCTGCTGGTGCTGAGGAAGTAATGGTGGGAGTCCAGTACCTGCTGGTGCTGAGGAAGTAATGGTGGGAGTCCAGTACCTGCTGGTGCTGAGGAAGTAATGGTGGGAGTCCAGTACCTGCTGGTGCTGAGGAAGTAATGGTGGGAGTCCAGTACCTGCTGGTGCTGAGGAAGTAATGGTGGGGTCCAGTACCTGCTGGTGCTGAGGAAGTAATGGTGACGCCCAGTGCCTGCTGGTGCTGAGGAAGTAATGGTGGGGCCCAGTACCTGCTGGTGCTGAGGAAGTAATGGTGAGGCCCAGTACCTGCTGGTGCTGAGGAAGTAATGGTGGGGGTCCAGTACCTGCTGGTGCTGAGGAAGTAATGGTGGGAGTCCAGTACCTGCTGGTGCTGAGGAAGTAATGGTGGGGCCCAGTACCTGCTGGTGCTGAGGAAGTAATGGTGGGGTCCCAGTACCTGCTGGTGCTGAGGAAGTAATGGTGGGGTCCAGTACCTGCTGGTGCTGAGGACGTAATGGTGGGGTCCAGTACCTGCTGGTGCTGAGGAAGTAATGGTGAGGTCCAGTACCTGCTGGTGCTGAGGAAGTAATGGTGGGGTCCAGTACCTGCTGGTGCTGAGGAAGTAATAATGAGGCCCAGTACCTGCTGGTGCTGAGGACGTAATGGTGGGGCCCAGTACCTGCTGGTGCTGAGGAAGTAATGGTGAGGTCCAGTACCTGCTGGTGCTGAGGAAGTAATGGTGAGGTCCAGTACCTGCTGGTGCTGAGGACGTAATGGTGGGGCCCAGTACCTGCTGATGCTGAGGAAGTAATGGTGGGGTCCAGTACCTGCTGGTGCTGAGGAAGTAATGGTGGGGCCCAGTACCTGCTGGTGCTGAGGAAGTAATGGTGGGGTCCAGTACCTGCTGGTGCTGAGGAAGTAATAGCGGGGCCCAGTGCCTGCTGGTGCTGAGGAAGTAATGGTGGGGTCCAGTAATTCCTGCTGGTGCTGAGGAAGTAATGGTGGGGCCCAGTACCTCCTGCTGGTGCTGAGGAAGTAATGGTGGGGCCCAGTACCTGCTGCTGGTGCTGAGGAAGTAATGGTGGGGCCCAGTACCTGCTGGTGCTGAGGAAGTAATGGTGGGGTCCAGCACCTGCTCGTGCTGAGGAAGTAATGGTGGGGTCCAGTACCTGCTGGTGCTGAGGAAGTAATGGTGGGGTCCAGTACCTGCTGGTGCTGAGGAAGTAATGGTGGGGTCCAGTAATTCCTGCTGGTGCTGAGGAAGTAATGGTGGGGTCCAGTACCTGCTGGTGCTGAGGAAGTAATGGTGGGGTCCAGTACCTGCTGGTGCTGAGGAAGTAATGGTGGGGTCCAGTACCTGCTGGTGCTGAGGAAGTAATGGTGGGGCCCAGTACCTGCTGGTGCTGAGGAAGTAATGGTGGGGTCCAGTACCTGCTGGTGCTGAGGAAGTAATAGCGGGGCCCAGTGCCTGCTGGTGCTGAGGAAGTAATGGTGGGGTCCAGTAATTCCTGCTGGTGCTGAGGAAGTAATGGTGAGGTCCAGTACCTGCTGGTGCTGAGGACGTAATGGTGGGGCCCAGTACCTGCTGGTGTTGAGGAAGTAATGGTGGGGCCCAGTACCTGCTGGTGCTGAGGAAGTAATGGTGGGGTCCAGTACCTGCTGGTGCTGAGGAAGTAATGGTGGGGTGCAGTACCTGCTGGTGCTGAGGAAGTAATGGTGGGGCCCAGTACCTACTGGTACTGAGGAAGTAATGGTGGGGTCCAGTACCTACAGGTGCTGAGGAAGTAATGGTGGGGTCCAGTACCTGCTGGTGCTGAGGAAGTAATGGTGGGGCCCAGTACCTGCTGGTGCTGAGGAAGTAATGGTGAGGTCCAGTACCTGCTGGTGCTGAGGACGTAATGGTGGGGCCCAGTACCTGCTGGTGCTGAGGAAGTAATGGTGGGAGTCCAGTACCTGCTGGTGCTGAGGAAGTAATGGTGGGGTCCAGTACCTGCTGGTGCTGAGGAAGTAATGGTGGGGTCCAGTACCTGCTGGTGCTGAGGAAGTAATGGTGACGCCCAGTCCTGCTGGAGCTGAGGAAGTAATGGTGGGGCCCAGTACCTGCTGGTGCTGAGGAAGTAATGGTGAGGCCCAGTACCTGCTGGTGCTGAGGAAGTAATGGTGGGGTCCAGTACCTGCTGGTGCTGAGGAAGTAATGGTGGGCCCAGACCTGCTGGTGCTGAGGAAGTAATGGTGGGGTCCAGTACCTGCTGGTGCTGAGGAAGTAATGGTGGGGGTCCAGTACCTGCTGGTGCTGAGGAAGTAATGGTGGGGTCCAGTACCTGCTGGTGCTGAGGAAGTAATGGTGGGTCCAGTACCTGCTGGTGCTGAGGAAGTAATGGTGGGGCCAGTACCTGCTGGTGTGAGGAAGTAATGGTGGGGTCCAGTCCTGCTGGTGCTGAGGAGTAATGGTGGGGTCCAGTACCTGCTGGTGCTGAGGAAGTAATGGTGAGGTCCAGTACCTGCTGGTGCTGAGGAAGTAATGGTGGGGTCCAGTTACCTGCTGGTGCTGAGGAAGTAATGGTGAGGCCCAGTACCTGCTGGTGCTGAGGAAGTAATGGTGGGGCCCAGTACCTGCTGGTGCTGAGGAAGTAATGGTGAGGTCCAGTACCTGCTGGTGCTGAGGAAGTAATGGTGGGGTCCAGTACCTGCTGGTGCTGAGGAAGTAATGGTGGGGTCCAGTACCTGCTGGTGCTGAGGAAGTAATGGTGGGGTCCAGTACCTGCTGGTGCTGAGGAAGTAATGGTGGGGTCCAGTACCTGCTGGTGCTGAGGAAGTAATGGTGGGGTCCAGTACCTGCTGGTGCTGAGGAAGTAATGGTGGGGTCCAGTACCTGCTGGTGCTGAGGAAGTAATGGTGGGGTCCAGTACCTGCTGGTGCTGAGGAAGTAATGGTGGGGTCCAGTACCTGCTGGTGCTGAGGAAGTAATGGTGGGGCCCAGTACCTGCTGGTGCTGAGGAAGTAATGGTGGGGTCCAGTACCTGCTGGTGCTGAGGAAGTAATGGTGGGCCCAGTACCTGCTGGTGCTGAGGAAGTAATGGTGGGGTCCAGCACCTGCTGGTGCTGAGGAAGTAATGGTGGGATCCAGTACCTGCTGGTGCTGAGGAAGTAATGGTGGGGCCCAGTACCTGCTGGTGTTGAGGAAGTAATGGTGAGGCCCAGTCCCTGCTGGTGCTGAGGAAGTAATGGTGGGGTCCAGTACCTGCTGGTGCTGAGGAAGTAATGGTGGGGCCCAGTACCTGCTGGTGCTGAGGAAGTAATGGTGGGGTCCAGTGCCTGCTGGTGCTGAGGAAGTAATGGTGGGGCCCAGTACCTGCTGGTGCTGAGGAAGTAATGGTGGGGTCCAGCACCTGCTCGTGCTGAGGAAGTAATGGTGGGGTCCAGTACCTGCTGGTGCTGAGGAAGTAATGGTGGGGTGCAGTACCTGCTGGTGCTGAGAAAGTAATGGTGGGGCCCAGTACCTACAGGTGCTGAGGAAGCAATGGTGGGAGTCCAGTACCTGCTGGTGCTGAGGAAGTAATGGTGGGGTCCAGTACCTGCTGGTGCTGAGGAAGTAATGGTGGGGTCCAGTACCTGCTGGTGCTGAGGACGTAATGGTGGGAGTCCAGTACCTGCTGGTGCTGAGGAAGTAATGGTGGGGTCCAGTACCTGCTGGTGCCGAGGAAGTAATGGTGGGGTCCAGTACCTGCTGGTGCTGAGGAAGTAATGGTGGGGCCCAGTACCTGCTGATGCTGAGGAAGTAATGGTGGGAGTCCAGTACCTGCTGGTGCTGAGGAAGTAATGGTGGGGCCCAGTACCTGCTGGCGCTGAGGAAGTAATGGTGGGGTCCAGTACCTACTGGTGCTGAGGAAGTAATGGTGGGAGTCCAGTACCTGCTGGTGCTGAGGAAGTAATGGTGGGGTCCAGTACCTGCTGGTGCTGAGGAAGTAATGGTGGGGCCCAGTACCTGCTGGTGTTGAGGAAGTAATGGTGGGGTCCAGTACCTGCTGGTGCTGAGGAAGTAATGGTGGGATCCAGTACCTGCTGGTGCTGAGGAAGTAATGGTGGGGCCCAGTACCTGCTGGTGTTGAGGAAGTAATAATGAGGCCCAGTCCCTGCTGGTGCTGAGGAAGTAATGGTGGGGTCCAGTACCTGCTGGTGCTGAGGAAGTAATGGTGGGGCCCAGTACCTGCTGGTGCTGAGGAAGTAATGGTGGGGTCCAGTGCCTGCTGGTGCTGAGGAAGTAATGGTGGGGTCCAGTACCTGCTGGTGCTGAGGAAGTAATGGTGGGGTCCAGTACCTGCTGATGCTGAGGAAGTAATGGTGGGAGTCCAGTACCTCCTGCTGATGCTGAGGAAGTAATGGTGGGGTCCAGTACCTGCTGGTCCTGAGGAAGTAATGGTGGGGTCCAGTACCTGCTGGTGCTGAGGAAGTAATGGTGGGGTCCAGTACCTGCTGGTGCTGAGGAAGTAATGGTGGGGTCCAGTACCTGCTGGTGCTGAGGAAGTAATGGTGAGGTCCAGTACCTGCTGGTCCTGAGGAAGTAATGGTGGGGTCCAGTACCTGCTGGTGCTGAGGAAGTAATGGTGAGGCCCAGTACCTGCTGGTGCTGAGGAAGTAATGGTGGGGTCCAGTACCTGCTGGTGCTGAGGAAGTAATGGTGGGGTCCAGTACCTGCTGGTACGTGGAGGATAGAGGCGTTTAATGTACGTGGAGGATAGAGGCGTTTAATGTACGTGGAGGTAGAGGCGTTTAATGTACGTGGAGGATAGAGGCGTTTAATGTACGTGGATGATAGAGGCGTTTAATGTACGTGGAGGATAGAGGCGTTTAATGTACGTGGAGGATAGAGGCGTTTAATGTACGTGGATGATAGAGGCGTTTAATGTACTTGGATGATAGAGGCGTTTAATGTACGTGGAGGATAGAGGCGTTTAATGTACGTGGAGGATAGAGCCGTTTAATGTACGTGGATGATAGAGGCGTTTAATGTACGTGGAGGATAGAGGCGTTTAATGTAGGTGGAGGATAGAGGCGTTTAATGTACGTGGAGGATAGAGGCGTTTAATGTACGTGGAGGATAGAGGCGTTTAATGTACGTGGATGATAGAGGCGTTTAATGTACGTGGAGGATAGAGGCGTTTAATGTACGTGGAGGATAGAGGCGTTTAATGACGAGTGAATTATGTAGTGTTGGGTAGAAACAGATCTAGTCTTCGGTGATCGCCACGAAGGGGAAATGTACTGGAGGTAGCCAGTACAGTTACCAGTACACCGGGACCTGTGGGACACCATCCCAGCACTATAACCAGTACACCACCGGTCCTGGGACCTGTGGGACACCATCCCAGCACTATAACCAGTACACCACCGGTCCTGTGACCTGTGGGACACCATCCCAGCACTATAACCAGTACACCACCTGTCCTGGGACCTGTGGGTCACCATCCCAGCACTATAACCAGTACACCACCGGTCCTGGGACCTGTGGGACACCATCCCAGCACTATAACCAGTAAACCACCTGTCCTGGGACCTGTGGGACACCATCCCAGCACTATAACCAGTACACCACTTGTCCTGGGACCTGTGGGACACCATCCCAGCACTATAACTAGTACACCACCTGTCCTGGGACCTGTGGGACACCATCCCAGCGCTATAACCAGTACACCACCGGTCCTGGGACCTGTGGGACACCATCCCAGCACTATAACCTGTACACCACCGGTCCTGGGACCTGTGGGACACCATCCCAGCACTATAACCAGTACACCACCTGTCCTGGGACCTGTGGGACACCATCTCAGCACTATAACCAGTACACCACCTGTCTTGGGACCTGTAGGCCACCATCCCAGCACTATAACCAGTACACCACCTGTCCTGGGACCTGTGGGACACCATCCCAGCACTATAACCAGTACACCACCTGTCCTGGGACCTGTGGGACACCATCCCAGCACTATAACCAGTACACCACTTGTCCTGGGACCTGTGGGATACCATCCCAGTACTATAACCAGTACACCACCGGTCCTGGGACCTGTGGGCCACCATCCCAGCACTATAACCAGTACACCACCTGTCCTGGGACCTGTGGGATACCATCCCAGCACCATAACCAGTACACCACTTGTCCTGGGACCTGTGGGACACCATTCCAGCACTATAACCAGTACACCACCTGTCCTGGGACCTGTAGGCCACCATCCCAGCACTATAACCAGTACACCACCTGTCCTGGGACCTCTGGGACACCATCCCAGCACTATAACCAGTACACCAATTGTCCTGGGACCTGTGGGGACACCATCCCAGCACTATAACCAGTACACCACCTGTCCTGGGACCTGTGGGTCAACATCCCAGCACTATAACCAGTACACCACCTGTCCTGGGACCTGTGGGTCAACATCCCAGCACTATAACCAGTACACCACCTGTCCTGGGACCTGTGGGACACCATCCCAGCACTATAACCAGTACACCACCTGTCCTGGGACCTGTGGGTCACCATCCCAGCACTATAACCAGTACACCACTTGTCCTGGGACCTGTGGGGACACCATCCCAGCTCTATAACCAGTACACCACCTGTCCTGGGACCTGTGGGACACCATCCCAGCACTATAACCAGTACACCACCTGTCCTGGGACCTGTGGGACACCATCCCAGCACTATAACCAGTACACCACCTGTCCTGGGACCTGTGGGACACCATCCCAGCACTATAACCAGTACACCACCTGTCCTGGGACCTGTGGGACACCATCCCAGCACTATAACCAGTACACCACCTGTCCTGGGACCTGTGGGACACCATCCCAGCACTATAACCAGTACACCACCTGTCCTGGGACCTGTGGGACACCATCCCAGCACTATAACCAGTACACCACCTGTCCTGGGACCTGTGGGACACCATCCCAGCACTATAACCAGTACACCACCTGTCCTGGGACCTGTGGGACACCATCCCAGCACTATAACCAGTACACCACCTGTCCTGGGACCTGTGGGACACCATCTCAGCACTATAACCAGTACACACCTGTCCTGGGACCTGTGGGACACCATCCTGCACTATAACCAGTACACCACCTGTCCTGGGACCTGTTGGCCACCATCCAGCACTATAGCCAGTACACCACCTGTCCTGGGACCTGTGGGACACCATCCCAGCACCTATAACCAGTACACCACCTGTCCTGGGACCTGTGGGACACCATTCCAGCACTATAACCAGTACACCACCTGTCCTGGGACCTGTAGGGCCACCATCCCAGTCACTATAACCAGTACACCACCTGTCCTGGGACCTGTGGGACACCATCCCAGCACATATAACCAGTACACCAATTGTCCTGGGACCTGTGGGACACCATCCCAGCACTATAACCAGTACACCACCTGTCCTGGGACCTGTGGGGACACCATCCCAGCACTATAACCAGTACACCACCTGTCCTGGGACCTGTGGGACACCATCCCAGCACTATAACCAGTACACCACCTGTCCTGGGACCTGTGGGACACCATCCCAGCACTATAACCAGTACACCACCTGTCCTGGGACCTGTGGGACACCATCCCAGCACTATAACCAGTACACCACCTGTCCTGGGACCTGTGGGACACCATCCCAGCACTATAACCAGTACACCACCTGTCCTGGGACCTGTGGGACACCATCCCAGCACTATAACCAGTACACCACCTGTCCTGGGACCTGTGGGACACCATCCCAGCACTATAACCAGTACACCACCTGTCCTGGGACCTGTGGGACACCATCCCAGCACTATAACCAGTACACCACCTGTCCTGGGACCTGTGGGACACCATCCCAGCACTATAACCAGTACACCACCTGTCCTGGGACCTGTGGGACACCATCCCAGCACTATAACCAGTACACCACCTGTCCTGGGACCTGTGGGACACCATCCCAGCACTATAACCAGTACACCACCTGTCCTGGGACCTGTGGGACACCATCCCAGCACTATAACCAGTACACCACCTGTCCTGGGACCTGTGGGACACCATCCCAGCACCTATAACCAGTACACCACCTGTCCTGGGACCTGTGGGACACCATCCCAGCACTATAACCAGTACACCACCTGTCCTGGGACCTGTGGGACACCATCCCAGCACTATAACCAGTACACCACCTGTCCTGGGACCTGTGGGACACCATCCCAGCACTATAACCAGTACACCACCTGTCCTGGGACCTGTGGGACACCATCCCAGCACTATAACCAGTACACCACCTGTCCTGGGACCTGTGGGGACACCATCCCAGCACCTATAACCAGTACACCACCTGTCCTGGACCTGTGGGACACCATCCCAGCACTATAACCAGTACACCACCTGTCCTGGGACCTGTGGGACACCATCCCAGCACTATAACCAGTACACCACCTGTCCTGGGACCTGTGGGACACCATCCCAGCACTATAACCAGTACACCACCTGTCCTGGGACCTGTGGGACACCATCCCAGCACTATAACCAGTACACCACCTGTCCTGGGACCTGTGGGACACCATCCCAGCACTATAACCAGTACACCACCTGTCCTGGGACCTGTGGGACACCATCCCAGCACTATAACCAGTACACCACCTGTCCTGGGACCTGTGGGACACCATCCCAGCACTATAACCAGTACACCACCTGTCCTGGGACCTGTGGGACACCATCCCAGCACTATAACCAGTACACCACCTTGTCCTGGGACCTGTGGGACACCATCCCAGCACCTATAACCAGTACACCACCTGTCCTGGGACCTGTGGGACACCATCCCAGCACTATAACCAGTACACCACCTGTCCTGGGACCTGTGGGACACCATCCCAGCACTATAACCAGTACACCACCTGTCCTGGGACCTGTGGGACACCATCCCAGCACCATAACCAGTACACCACCTGTCCTGGGACCTGTGGGACACCATCCCAGCACCATAACCAGTACACCACCTGTCCTGGGACCTGTGGGACACCATCCCAGCACCTATAACCAGTACACCACCTGTCCTGGGACCTGTGGGACACCATCCCAGCACCATAACCAGTACACCACCTGTCCTGGGACCTGTGGGACACCATCCCAGCACTATAACCAGTACACCACCTGTCCTGGGACCTGTGGGACACCATCCCAGCACCATAACCAGTACACCACCTGTCCTGGGACCTGTGGGACACCATCCCAGCACTATAACCAGTACACCACCTGTCCTGGGACCTGTGGGACACCATCCCAGCACTATAACCAGTACACCACCTGTCCTGGGACCTGTGGGACACCATCCCAGCACTATAACCAGTACACCACCTGTCCTGGGACCTGTGGGACACCATCCCAGCACTATAACCAGTACACCACCTGTCCTGGGACCTGTGGGACACCATCCCAGCACCTATAACCAGTACACCACCTGTCCTGGGACCTGTGGGACACCATCCCAGCACTATAACCAGTACACCACCTGTCCTGGGACCTGTGGGACACCATCCCAGCACTATAACCAGTACACCACCTGTCCTGGGACCTGTGGGACACCATCCCAGCACTATAACCAGTACACCACCTGTCCTGGGACCTGTGGGACACCATCCCAGCACTATAACCAGTACACCACCTGTCCTGGGACCTGTGGGACACCATCCCAGCACTATAACCAGTACACCACCTGTCCTGGGACCTGTGGGACACCATCCCAGCACTATAACCAGTACACCACCTGTCCTGGGACCTGTGGGACACCATCCCAGCACTATAACCAGTACACCACCTGTCCTGGGACCTGTGGGACACCATCCCAGCACTATAACCAGTACACCACCTGTCCTGGGACCTGTGGGACACCATCCCAGCACTATAACCAGTACACCACCTGTCCTGGGACCTGTGGGACACCATCCCAGCACTATAACCAGTACACCACTTGTCCTGGGACCTGTGGGACACCATCCCAGCACTATAACCAGTACACCACCTGTCCTGGGACCTGTGGGACACCATCCCAGCACTATAACCAGTACACCACCTGTCCTGGGACCTGTGGGACACCATCCCAGCACTATAACCAGTACACCACTTGTCCTGGGACCTTT
>NC_092263.1:7416626-7421626 GCF_036320965.1 Panulirus ornatus | reverse complement strand
ATGTATACATAATCCATAAATAAAATAATTCAGTTACTGTATGAATACAAAATACAATAAAATGATAAACCTAACTTTTGAGTTGCTCGAAAATCAAGTATAACTTATCATACAGCAACACACTAGAGTAATCTTGACTTCTGGGCTACGTACACGTTACATAGCCTAGGTAGAGACGTCTCCTGAGTTAGGTAGAGACGTCTCCTGGGCTAGGTAGAGACGTCTCCTGAGTTAGGTAGAGACGTCTCCTGAGCTAGGTAGAGACGTCTCCTGGGCTAGGTAGGGACGTCTCCTGAGTTAGGTAGAGACGTCTCCTGGGCTAGGCAGAGACGTCTCCTGGGTTAGGTAGAGACGTCTCCTGGGCTAGGTAAAGACGTCTCCTGGGCTAGGTAGGGACGTCTCCTGAGTTAGGTAGAGACGTCTCCTGAGTTAGGTAGAGACGTCTCCTGAGTTAGGTAGAGACGTCTCCTGAGTTAGGTAGAGACGTCTCCTGGGCTAGGTAGAGACGTCTCCTGGGCTAGGTAAGGACGTCTCCTGGGCTAGGTAGGGACGTCTCCTGAGTTAGGTAGAGACGTCTCCTGGGCTAGGTAGAGACGTCTCCTGGGTTAGGGAGAGACGTCTCCTGGGCTAGGTAGAGACGTCTCCTGGGTTAGGGAGAGACGTCTCCTGGGTTAGGTAGAGACGTCTCCTGGGTTAGGGAGAGACGTCTCCTGGGTTAGGTAGAGACGTCTCCTGGGTTAGGGAGAGACGTCTCCTGGGCTAGGTAGAGACGTCTCCTCGGTTAGGTAGAGACGTCTCCTGGGCTAGGTAGAGACGTCTCCTGGGTTAGGGAGAGACGTCTCCTGGGCTAGGTAGAGACGTCTCCTGGGTTAGGGAGAGACGTCTCCTGGGCTAGGTAGAGACGTCTCCTGGGTTAGGTAGAGACGTCTCCTGGGTTAGGTAGAGACGTCTCCTGGGCTAGGTAGAGACGTCTCCTGGGTTAGGTAGAGACGTCTCTTGGGCTAGGTAGAGACGTCTCCTGGGTTAGGGAGAGACGTCTCCTGGGTTAGGGAGAGACGTCTCCTGGGTTAGGTAGAGACGTCTCCTGGGTTAGGGAGAGACGTCTCCTGGGCTAGGTAGAGACGTCTCCTGGGCTAGGTAGAGACGTCTGGGTTAGGGAGAGACGTCTCCTGGGCTAGGGAGAGACGTCTCCTGGGTTAGGGAGAGACGTCTCCTGGGCTAGGGAGAGACGTCTCCTGGGTTAGGTAGAGACGTCTCCTGGGTTAGGTAGAGACGCCTCCTGGGTTAGGGAGAGACGTCTCCTGGGCTAGGGAGAGACGTCTCCTGGGTTAGGTAGAGACGTCTCCTGGGTTAGGTAGAGACGTCTCCTGGGTTAGGGAGAGACGTCTCCTGGGTTAGGGAGAGACGTCTCCTGGGCTAGGTAGAGACGTCTCCTGGGTTAGGGAGAGACGTCTCCTGGGTTAGGTAGAGAAGTCTCCTGGGCTAGGTAGAGACGTCTCCTGGGTTAGGGAGAGACGTCTCCTGGGCTAGGTAGAGACGTCTCCTGGGCTAGGTAGAGACGTCTCCTGGGTTAGGGAGAGACGTCTCCTGTGCTAGGAAAAACGTCTCCTGGGTTAGGGAGAGACGTCTCCTGGGCTAGGGAGAGACGTCTCCTGGGTTAGGTAGAGACGTCTCCTGGGTTAGGGAGAGACGTCTCCTGGGTTAGGGAGAGACGTCTCCTGGGCTAGGGAGAGACGTCTCCTGGGTTAGGGAGAGACGTCTCCTGGGTTAGGGAGAGACGTCTCCTGGGTTAGGTAGATACGTCTCCTGGGCTAGGTAGAGACGTCTCCTGGGTTAGGTAAAGACGTCTCCTGGGCTAGGTAGAGACGTCTCCTGGGCTAGGTAGAGACGTCTCCTGGGTTAGGTAGAGACGTCTCCTGGGTTAGGGAGAGACGTCTCCTGGGTTAGGGAGAGACGTCTCCTGGGCTAGGTAGAGACGTCTCCTGGGTTAGGGAGAGACGTCTCCTGGGCTAGGGAGAGACGTCTCCTGGGCTAGGTAGAGACGTCTCCTGGGTTAGGTAGAGACGTCTCCTGGGCTAGGTAGAGACGTCTCCTGGGCTAGGGAGAGACGTCTCCTGGGTTAAGGAGAGACGTCTCCTGGGCTAGGGAGAGACGTCTCCTGGGTTAGGTAGAGATGTCTCCTGGGTTAGGTAGAGACGTTATTCATAGATTATGAATGAAAAATAATAATAATGATAATAATAATAATAATAATTATAATAATAGTAATAACAATAATAATAATAATAATAATAATAATAATAATAATAATAATGATAATAATAATAATTATAATAATGATGATAATAATAATAAATTTGATACAAGCCATTACTATTACAAAGTTAGAGTAATATAAAAGTGTACATAGGCCTATATACAACAGCGTATTTGAAAATATAAATCATATGACTTGGTTATATAAATGAACGTATATCAAATTATTGTTATCAACAGAGAATATATACGAATATATAGCTTTTGGTCAATATAGAAGAAAACCATATATTGTTAATCAATATAATGCATGTAATTCCTTTACTGTTTATCACAATGTTAAAACAGACAAGTTTATTAACACGGAAAGAATAGAGGTCAAAACAAACAAACAAAGAAGCAAAGACTGGTGATGAAAAATATAATAATTGAAGATAAACAGAACTCAAACTTTGAAATTAGTTACCCATCCCGGTGGATATTGAGTTACACACGCCGCCAATAGATGGCGTGTGCGTTGTGTTGCAGCAGACAGGCACTTCAGTGGCGTTCATACGATTTTCATATCTTTCGTATATAATCTTTGTTGCCCACAGCCATATCTCCACCAAGCTTGACCCACTTTTTGTTTATCTACGTATCTATAAACCTTACCCGTTATTAGCTGGTGTGGCAGCGCTGCGCTGGTCTGTGTGACCTCACCCCAGCTGGTGTGGGAGCGCCCGTCCGTGCGCTGGTTTGTGTGACCTCACCCCAGCTGGTGTGGGAGCGCTGCGCTGGTCTGTGTGACCTCACCCAGCTGGTGTGGGAGCGCCCGTCCGTGCGCTGGTTTGTGTGACCTCACCCCAACTGGTGTGGGAGCGCTGCGCTGGTCTGTGTGACCTCACCCAGCTGGTGTGGGAGCGCTGCGCTGGTCTGTGTGACCTCACCCCAGCTGGTGTGGGAGCGCTGCGCTGGTTTGTGTGACCTCACCCCAGCTGGTGTGGGAGCGCCCGTCCGTGCGCTGGTTTGTGTGACCTCACCCCAGCTGGTGTGGGAGCGCTGCGCTGGTCTGTGTGACCTCACCCAGCTGGTGTGGGAGCGCCCGTCCGTGCGCTGGTTTGTGTGACCTCACCCCAGCTGGTGTGGGAGCGCTGCGCTGGTCTGTGTGACCTCACCCCAGCTGGTGTGGGAGCGCTGCGCTGGTCTGTGTGACCTCACCCCAGCTGGTGTGGGAGCGCTGCGCTGGTTTGTGTGACCTCACCCCAGCTGGTGTGGGAGCGCCCGTCCGTGCGCTGGTTTGTGTGACCTCACCCCAGCTGGTGTGGGAGCGCTGCGCTGGTCTGTGTGACCTCACCCAGCTGGTGTGGGAGCGCCCGTCCGTGCGCTGGTTTGTGTGACCTCACCCCAGCTGGTGTGGCAGCGCTGCGCTGGTCTGTGTGACCTCACCCCAGCTGGTGTGGGAGCGCTGCGCTGGTCTGTGTGACCTCACCCCAGCTGGTGTGGGAGCGCTGCGCTGGTTTGTGTGACCTCACCCCAGCTGGTGTGGGAGCGCCCGTCCGTGCGCTGGTCTGTGTGACCTCACCCAGCTGGTGTGGGAGCGCCCGTCCGTGCGCTGGTCTGTGTGACCTCACCCCAGCTGGTGTGGGAGCGCTGCGCTGGTTTGTGTGACCTCACCCCAGCTGGTGTGGGAGCTCCCGTCCGTTCGCTGGTCTGTGTGACCTCACCCCAGCTGGTGTGGGAGCGCCCGTCCGTGCGCTGGTCTGTGTGACCTCACCCCAGCTGGTGTGGGAGCGCCCGTCTGTGCGCTGGTTTGTGTGACCTCACCCCAGCTGGTGTGGGAGCGCCCCTCCGTGCGCTGGTCTGTGAGACCTCACCCCAGATGGTGTGGGAGCGCCCGTCCGTGCGCTGGTCTGTGTGACCTCACCCCAGCTGGTGTGGGAGCGCTGCGCTGGTCTGTGTGACCTCACCCAGCTGGTGTGGGAGCGCCCGTCCGTGCGCTGGTTTGTGTGACCTCGGGTTATGTGTCGTTCGTCCAAAAGCTAAATACGTAAGGTTTTGGTTGGGCAGCTTATCTTAAAGTCTGGCTTGTAAAGTTCTGTTTGCAACATTGTACATATCGTCCATAATGTAATTTGATATATATATTTTTTTTCATACATATTTGCCTTTTACCGCGTTAGCGAGGTAGCGTTAAGAACAGAGGACTAAGTCTTAGAGGGAAAAATCCTCACTTGCCCCCCTTCCTTGTTCCTTCTTTTTGGAAAAGTAAAAACGAGAGGGGAGGATTTCCAGCCCCCCATCAGCTCCCTCCCCTTTTAGTCGCCTTCTACGACACGCAGGGAATACGTGGCAAGTATTCTTTCTGTCCTATCCCCACCCAGGGATAATTTGAACAATAGGTAATGTAATTCTGTTAACAGGCAAATGAAATACTATACAGATCTGTACTTACAGAATATATAAGATACGTTAAGTAGAAGCGTTCTACATAATATTAAGGTCAACCAGTCATGTTAAACATCGAAAACAAATTGGTCATCACCAAAACCTTGAGGTGCGCACGAGCGCTGCTCCTACCCCAGCCTGATATGGTAACGGCATGTGACGTAGGAAGTGACAGATTATCATGTCACAAATATTGTCACCTGAAGCACAAATGGTTTACGTACGTGGCTAGCTGCCTGATCATACCTTGTCTCCAGACGTGGAAGTCGTGGACAACATACGATTGTGAGGTACCAAGCCACCACACAGTCTCACAT
>NC_092263.1:7306626-7406626 GCF_036320965.1 Panulirus ornatus | reverse complement strand
TTCCCTGTACTTCCCAGTGATGTGTTCACTAAGATGTGTGTGGTTCTTCCCTGCACTTCCCAGATGTGTTCACTAAGATGTTGTGGTTCTTCCCTGTACTTCCCAGTGATGTGTTCACTAAGATGTGTGGTTCTTCCCTGCACTTCCAGTGATGTGTTCACGAAGAGTGTGGTTCTTCCCTGTACTTCCCAGTGATGTGTTCACTAAGATGTGTGGTTCTTCCCTGCACTTCCCAGCGATGTGTTCATGAAGATGTGTGGTTCTTCCCTGCACTTCCCAGTGATGTGTTCACGAAGATGTGTGGTTCTTCCTTGCACTTCCCAGTGATGTGTTCACTAAGATGTGTGGTTCTTCCCTGCACTTCCCAGTGATGTGTTCACTAAGATGTGTGGTTCTTCCCTGCACTTCCCAGTGATGTGTTCACAAAGATGTGTGGTTCTTCCCTTGCACATCCCAGTGATGGGTTCACTAAGATGTGTGGTTCTTCCCTGCACTTCCCCAGTGATGTGTTCACTATGATAGTGTGGTCGTCCCTGCACTTCCCAGATGGGTTCACTAAGATGTGTGGTTCTTCCCTGCACTTCCCAGTGATGTGTTCACGAAGTTGTGTGGGTTCTTCCCTGCACTTCCAGCGATGTGTTCACTAGGAGATGTGTGGTTCTTCCCTGTACTTCCCAGTGATGTGTTCACGAAGATGTGTGGTTCTTCCCTTGCACTTCTCTGATGTGTTCACGAAGATGTGTGGTTCTTCCCTGCACTTCCCTAGTTGTGTTCACTAAGATGTGTGGTTTCTCCCTGCACTTCCCAGATGTGTTCACTAAGATGTGTGGTTCTTCCCTGCTACTTCCCAGCTGATGTGTTCCTAAGATGTGTGGGTTCTTCCCTGCACTCTCAGATGTTGTTTCACTAAGATGTGTGGTTCTTCCATGCTCTTTCCAGAGGATGGTTCGCTAGGATGTGTTGTTCTTTCCCTGCACTTCCCAGTGATGTTGTTCACGAAGATGTGTGGTTTTCTGCATTCCCATATGTGTACTAAGATGTGGTTCTTCTTGCATCCAGATGTGTCACAAGATGTGTGGTTCTTCCTGCACTTCCATGATTGTTCACTAGATGTGTGTTCTTCTCCTTCCATGTGTTCACTAAATGTGTGGTTCTTCTCATTCCAGTGTGTTCACTAGATGTGTGGTTCTTCTGCACTCCAGTGTGTTCACTGATGTGTGTTCTTCCTGCACTTCCGATGTGTTCACAGATGTGTCTTCCTGATCCCAGTGATGAGTGTCATAAATGTGTGTTCTCCTGACTTGTGTTGTTCCTACATGTGTGTGTTTCCTAGATTGTGATGTGTTTTACTAAGTGTGTGGTTCACTAAGTGTGTGTTCCTAGACTGTGTGTTTCCTTCCCAGTGATGTGTTCACTAAGATGTGTTTTCTTCCCTGACTTCACAAGTGTGTTTTCACTAAGATGTGGTTCTGCTGTTTCTTCCCTGATGTTCACTAGATGTGTGGTTTCCTGCATTCTGGTGTGTTCACTCAATGTGTGGTCTCTGCACTTCAATGATGTGTTCTCCTAAGATTTGTTTTCTTCACTTCCAGATGTGTTCACTAAGATGTGTCTTCCTGCACTTCCAGATGTGTTCAGATGTGTGGTTCTTCCCTGCACTTCCCAGATGGTTCACTAAGATGTGTGGTTCTTCCTGCACTTCCCAGTGATGTTTCACTAAGATGTGTGGTTCTTCCTGCATTCCCAGATGTTGTTCACTAAGATGTGTGGTTCTTCCCTGCACTTCCAGTGATGTGTTCACTAAGATGTGTGGTTCTTCCCTGCACTTCCCAGTGATGTGTTCACTAAGATGTGTGGTGTTCTTCCTGCACTTCCCAGTGATGTGTTCACTAAGATGTGTGGTTCTTCCCTGTGTTCACAGATGTGTGTTTCCTGACTTCTCTTCCTGCATTCCAGATGTGTCGTGGTTTCCTGTCTTCCTTGTTTCACAGATGTGTTCATTGATGTTGTCTTCCCTGATTCCCATGATGTGTTCTAGTGTTCGTCTGTTCCTAAGATTCTTCCAGTGATGTGTTCACTAAGATGTGTGTGGTTCTTCCCTGCACTTCCCAGTGATGTGTTCACTAAGATGTGTGGTTCTTCCCTGCACTTCCCAGTGATGTTTCACTAAGATGTGTGGTTCTTCCCTGCACTTCCCAGTGATGTGTTCACTAAGATGTTGTGGTTCTTCCCTGCACTTCCCAGTGATGTGTTCACTAAGATTGTGTGGTTCTTCCCTGCACTTCCCAGTGATGTGTTCACTAAGATGTGTGGTTCTTCCCTGCACTTCCCAGTGATGTGTTCACTAAGATGTGTGGTTTCTTCCCTGCACTTCCCATGATGTGTTCACTAAGATGTGTGGTTCTTCCTGCACTTCCCAGTGATGTGTTCACAAGATGTGTGGTTCTTCCCTGCACTTCCCAGTGATGTGTTCACTAAGATGTGTGGTTCTTCCTGCACTTCCCAGTGATGTGTTCACTAAGATGTGTGGTTCTTCCTGCACTTCCCAGTGATGTGTTCACTAAGATGTGTGGTTCTTCCCTGCACTTCCCAGTGATGTGTTCACTAAGATGTGTGGTGGTTCTTCCCTGCACTTCCCAGTGATGTGTTCACTAAGATGTGTGGTTCTTCCTGCACTTCCCAGTGATGTGTTCACTAAGATGTGTGGTTCTTCCCTGCACTTCCCAGTGATGTGTTCACTAAGATGTGTGGTTCTTCCCTGCACTTCCCAGTGATGTGTTCACTAAGATGTGTGGTTCTTCCCTGCACTTCCCAGTGATGTGTTCACTAAGATGTGTGGTTCTTCCCTGCACTTCCCAGTGATGTGTTCACTAAGATGTGTGGTTCTTCCCTGCACTTCCCAGTGATGTGTTCACTAAGATGTGTGGTTCTTCCCTGCACTTCCCAGTGATGTGTTCACTAAGATGTGTGGTTCTTCCCTGCACTTCCCAGTGATGTGTTCACTAAGATGTGTGGTTCTTCCCTGCACTTCCCAGTGATGTGTTCACTAAGATGTGTGGTTCTTCCCTGCACTTCCCAGATGTGTTCACTAAGATGTGTGGTTCTTCCCTGCACTTCCCAGTGATGTGTTCACTAAGATGTGTGGTTCTTCCCTGCACTTCCCAGTGATGTGTTCACTAAGATGTTGTGGTTCTTCCTGCACTTCCCAGTGATGTGTTCACTAAGATGTGTGGTTCTTCCCTGCACTTCCCAGTGATGTGTTCACTAAGATGTGTGGTTCTTCCCTGCACTTCCCAGTGATGTGTTCACTAAGATGTGTGGTGGTTCTTCCCTGCACTTCCCAGTGATGTGTTCACTAAGATGTGTGGTTCTTCCTGCACTTCCCAGATGTGTTCACTAAGATGTGTGGTTCTTCCCTGCACTTCCCAGATGTGTTCACTAAGATGTGTGGTTCTTCCTTGCACTTCCCAGTGATGTGTTCACTAAGATGTGTGGTTCTTCCCTGCACTTCCCAGTGATGTGTTCACTAAGATGTGTGGTTCTTCCCTGCACTTCCCAGTGATGTGTTCACTAAGATGTGTGGTTCTTCCTTGCACTTCCCAGTGATGTGTTCACTAAGATGTGTGGTTCTTCCCTGCACTTCCCAGTGATGTGTTCACTAAGATGTGTGGTTCTTCCCTGCACTTCCCAGTGATGTGTTCACTAAGATGTGTGGTTCTTCCCTGCACTTCCCAGTGATGTGTTCACTAAGATGTGTGGTTCTTCCTGCACTTCCCAGTGATGTGTTCACTAAGATGTGTGGTTCTTCCCTGCACTTCCCAGTGATGTGTTCACTAAGATGTGTGGTTCTTCCCTGCACTTCCCATTGATGTGTTCACTAAGATGTGTGGTTCTTCCCTGCACTTCCCAGTGATGTGTTCACTAAGATGTGTGGTTCTTCCTGCACTTCCAGTGATGTGTTCACTAAGATGTGTGGTTCTTCCCTGCACTTCCCAGTGATGTGTTCACTAAGATGTGTGGTTCTTCCCTGCACTTCCCAGATGTGTTCACTAAGATGTGTGGTTCTTCCCTGCACTTCCCAGTGATGTGTTCACTAAGATGTGTGGTTCTTCCCTGCACTTCCCAGTGATGTGTTCACTAAGATGTGTGGTTCTTCCCTGCACTTCCCAGTGATGTGTTCACTAAGATGTGTGGTTCTTCCTTGCACTTCCCAGTGATGTGTTCACTAAGATGTGTGGTTCTTCCTTGCACTTCCCAGTGATGTGTTCACTAAGATGTGTGGTTCTTCCCTGCACTTCCCAGATGTGTTCACTAAGATGTGTGGTTCTTCCTTGCACTTCCCAGATGTGTTCACTAAGATGTGTGGTTCTTCCCTGCACTTCCCATGATGTGTTCACTAAGATGTGTGGTTCTTCCCTGCACTTCCCAGTGATGTGTTCACTAAGATGTGTGGTTCTTCCTTGCACTTCCCAGTGATGTGTTCACTAAGATGTGTGGTTCTTCCCTGCACTTCCCAGTGATGTGTTCACTAAGATGTGTGGTTCTTCCCTGCACTTCCCAGTGATGTGTTCCTAAGATGTGTGGTTCTTCCTGCACTTCCCAGTGATGTGTTCACTAAGATGTGTGGTTTTCCTGCACTTCCAGTGATGTGTTCACTAAGATGTGTGGTTCTTCCTGCATTCCCAGTGTGTTCACTAAGATGTGTGGTTCTTCCCTGCACTTCCCAGTGATGTGTTCACTAAGATGTGTGGTTCTTCCTGCACTTCCCAGTGTGTTCACTAAGATGTGTGGTTCTTCCCTGCACTTCCAGATGTGTTCACTAGATGTGTGGTTCTTCCCTGCATTCCCAGTGATGTGTTCACTAAGATGTGTGGTTCTTCCCTGCACTTCCCATGATGTGTTCACTAAGATGTGTGGTTCTTCCCTGCACTTCCCAGTGATGTGTTCACTAAGATGTGTGGTTCTTCCCTGCACTTCCCAGTGATGTGTTCACTAAGATGTGTGGTTCTTCCCTGCACTTCCCAGATGTGTTCACTAAGATGTGTGGTTCTTCCCTGCACTTCCCAGTGATGTGTTCACTAAGATGTGTGGTTCTTCCCTGCACTTCCAGTGTGTTCACTAAGATGTGTGGTTCTTCCCTGCACTTCCCAGTGATGTGTTCACTAAGATGTGTGTGTCTTCCCTGCACTTCCCATGATGTGTTCACTAAGATGTGTGGTTCTTCCTGCCTTCCCAGTGATGTGTTCACTAAGATGTGTGGTTCTTCCCTGCACTTCCCATGATGTGTTCACTAAGATGTGTGGTTCTTCCTGCACTTCCCAGTGATGTTCACTAGATGTGTGTTCTTCCCTGCACTTCCCCCCCCCCCCCCCCCCCCCCCCCCCCCCCCCCCCCCCCCCCCCCCCCCCCCCCCCCCCCCCCCCCCCCCCCCCTTTTTTTTTTTTTTTTTTTTTTTTTTTTTTTTTTTTTTTTTTTTTTTTTTTTTTTTTTTTTTTTTTTTTTTTTTTTTTTTTTTTTTTTTTTTTTTTTTTTTTTTTTTTTTTTTTTTTTTTTGTGGTTCTTCCCTGCACTTCCCAGTGATGTGTTCACTAAGATGTGTGGTTCTTCCCTGCACTTCCCAGTGATGTGTTCACTAAGATGTGTGGTTCTTCCCTGCACTTCCCAGTGATGTGTTCACTAAGATGTGTGTTCTTCCCTGCACTTCCCATGATGTGTTCACTAAGATGTGTGGTTCTTCCCTGCACTTCCCAGTGATGTGTTCACTAAGATGTGTGGTTCTTCCTGCACTTCCCAGTGATGTGTTCACTAAGATGTGTTGGTTCTTCCCTGCACTTCCCAGTGATGTGTTCACTAAGATGTGTGGTTCTTCCCTGCACTTCCCAGATGATGTGTCACTAAGATGTGGGTTCTTCCCTGCACTTCCCAGTGATGTGTTCACTAAGATGTGTGGTTCTTCCCTGCACTTCCCAGATGTGTTCACTAAGATGTGTGGTTCTTCCCTGCACTTCCCAGATGTGTTCACTAAGATGTGTGGTTCTTCCCTGCACTTCCCAGTGATGTGTTCACTAAGATGTGTGGTTCTTCCTGCACTTCCCAGTATGTGTTTCACTAAGATGTGTGGTTCTTCCCTGCACTTCCCAGTGATGTGTTCACTAAGATGTGTGGTTCTTCCCTGCACTTCCCAGTGATGTGTTCACTAAGATGTGTGGTTCTTCCCTGCACTTCCCAGTGATGTGTTCACTAAGATGTGTGGTTCTTCCCTGCACTTCCCAGTGATGTGTTCACTAAGATGTGTGGTTCTTCCCTGCACTTCCCAGTGATGTGTTCACTAAGATGTGTGGTTCTTCCCTGCACTTCCCAGATGTGATCACTAAGATGTGTGGTTCTTCCCTGCACTTCCCAGATGTGTTCACTAAGATGTGTGGTTCTTCCCTGCACTTCCCAGATGTGTTCACTAAGATGTGTGGTTCTTCCCTGCACTTCCCAGATGTGTTCACTAAGATGTGTGGTTCTTCCCTGCACTTCCCAGATGTGTTCACTAAGATGTGTGGTTCTTCCCTGCACTTCCCAGATGTGTTGGAAGTATTTTCACAAATGGTCAAACTTCCAAGATCGTAATGAAAGCCATTAAGACAAATTCTACTGAAACTACACGTCCACACACGCACATATACATACCTATACATTTCAACGTATACATACATATACATACACATACAGATACATATATACACATGTACATATTCATACTTGCTGCCTTTATTCATTCTCGTCGCCACCTCGCCACACATGAAATGACAACCCCCTCCCCCAGCATGTGTGCGAGGTAGAGCTAGGAAAAGACAACAAAGGCCACATTTGTTCACACTCAGTCTCTAGCTGTCATGCAATGTAACGCACCGAAACCACAGCTCCCTTTCCACAAAACATATTGTACTTAACCGCTGTCTCCCGAGTTAGCGAGGTAGCGCTAGGAAGCAGACGAGGAATGGCCCAACCCATCCAAATATACATGTATATATATATAAACGCCCACACACACACATAAATACATTTTTGTAGTGTATATCTATCTATCTATCTATCTATCTATCTATCTATCTATCTATATATATATATATATATATATATATATATATATATATATATATATATATATATATATATATAATGTATAATCCCTAGATGTTTATGATATTTACTATGAAATAGTTCTTTTATTTTCTTAACTTTTAACGTTAACATCCAAACAGAGCCCCTCCCCTCCCACAACACCATGGCTGGGTCAGCCCCACGAGCCGTTATCTACCCACAACACCGTGGCTGGGGCAGCCCCACGAGCCGTTATCTACCGCAATCAAAAGTTTATCCACAGATGAGCGTGTGTGTGGAGCTCACAACCACGTCATCATCCATCATATGTGACCCTCCATGATCCACTGACCACCTGACACGCCAGAGCTTCAACATGGCTGTAAATGATCCACCACACACGGACGTGCTTCTTCACTCATCATTCCTTTTTTCTTTTTTCCAAAATAATATACATTATGCAAATATAGTTGAGCTAATGTCTAGATTTCTCTCCATGTAATGTACATTAACGGACACGACATCATAGTACGACATGAAGTGTCCCATTGCTTGCCACATTCCCTATAGTCATACGTCAAGGTAATTCTTAAGATTATAATAATCTCTCTGGGCCTCGCACACACATGTTACCTCCTCTCCCACAACACAATTGTAATCCTAAATATATGACACAAGGTCACTGTTTTATGTTAGCTGAGACGCCACGGGCGGCTAAGGCCCTAATCAAGTGACTGAGTTTGGTAAAGTGTGTGGAAGAAGAAAGTTGAGAGTAAATGTGAATAAGAGCAAGGTTATTAGGTACAGTAGGGGTGAGGGTCAAGTCAATTGGGAGGTGAGTTTGAATGGAGAAAAACTGGAGGAAGTGAAGTGTTTTAGATATCTGGGAGTGGATCTGTCAGCGGATGGAACCATGGAAGCGGAAGTGGATCATAGGGTGGGGGAGGGGGCGAAAATTTTGGGAGCCTTGAAAAATGTGTGGAAGTCGAGAACATTATCTCGGAAAGCGAAAATGGGTATGTTTGAGGGAATAGTGGTTCCAACAATGTTGTATGGTTGCGAGGCGTGGGCTATGGATAGAGATGTGCGCAGGAGGATGGATGTGCTGGAAATGAGATGTTTGAGGACAATGTGTGGTGTGAGGTGGTTTGATCGAGTAAGTAACGTAAGGGTAAGAGAGATGTGTGGAAATAAAAAGAGCGTGGTTAAGAGAGCAGAAGAGGGTGTTTTGAAATGGTTTGGGCACATGGAGAGAATGAGTGAGGAGAGATTGACCAAGAGGATATATGTGTCGGAGGTGGAGGGAACGAGGAGAAGAGGGAGACCAAATTGGAGGTGGAAAGATGGAGTGAAAAAGATTTTGTGTGATCGGGGCCTGAACATGCAGGAGGGTGAAAGGAGGGCAAGGAATAGAGTGAATTGGAGTCATGTGGTATACAGGGGTTGACGTGCTGTCAGTGGATTGAATCAAGGCATGTGAAGCGTCTGGGGTAAACCATGGAAAGCTGTGTAGGTATGTATATTTGCGTGTGTGGACGTGTGTATGTACATGTGTATGGGGGGGGGGGGGTTGGGCCATTTCTTTCGTCTGTTTTCCTTGCGCTACCTCGCAAACGCGGGAGACAGCGACAAAGTATAAAAAAAAAAAAAAAAAAAAAAAAAAAATATATATATATATATATATATATATATATATAATAAATATTATATATATATATATATATATATATATAAATATATATATATATATATATATATATATATATATATATATAATATATATATATATATATATATATTATATATATATATATATATATATATATATATATATATATATATATATATAATAATATATAAGTATAATATATATATATAATATTATATATATATATATATATATATATATATATATATATATATATATATATAATATAGGGATACGGGATTAAGAATACTTCCCACGTATTCCCTGCGTGTCGTAGAAGGCGACTAAAAGGGGAGGGAGCGGGGGTCTGGAAATCCTCCCCTCTCGGTTTTTTTTTTTTTTTTTTTTTTTTTTTTTTTTTCCAAAAGAAGGAACAGAGAATTGGGCCAGGTGATTGTATTCCCTCAAAGGCCCAGTCCTCTGTTCTTAACGCTACCTCGCTAATGCGGGAAATGGCGAATAGTTTGAAAGAAAAGAAAATATATATATATATATATATATATATATATATATATATATATATATATATATATATATATAATATATATAAATATCTATATCTATATATATATATATATATATATATATATATATATAATATATATATATATATATAATATAACTTGAGCCAGGTACCCATTATATCGACCAGTCCCTAGGAGTGGATGAACAGCTTGGTTGACTGTGTACCGACTGCCGCAACCAGGATTCGAACCTATACGTTCGACCCTGGGCGGGCGGGCGGCCCGTGAATGCGTCACGGTTAGGAACGCTCACTGCCACACCAGCTGAACCAACATGTTCCGAACACAGGAAATATAACGAAGACATCCACACACACACACACACACACACACACACACACACACACCTCCCTCTAACACAACCACCTACACTACACTCTCGCAACACTACCTACAGAAACCCCATCATACGACTCACTTACACCTGTGTACAACACTCACCTACATCAACCACTTCCACAACAGATAAATACACATCAGCTTGTGTATCTCACGTTCCAACATCGAGAATAAACAACAAAGACAAGAGAGTGACTCACACCATAACACACCAGTGTTCAACTGGCATCTTTATGTTGCTGTCTACTTCTTATCTGACTACTTCTTATCTGTCTACTTCTTATCTGTCTACTTCTTATCTGACTACTTCTTATCTGTCTACTTCTTATCTGTCTACTTCTTATCTGTCTACTTCTTATCTGTCTACTTCTTATCTGTCAACTTCTTATCTGTCTACTTCTTATCTGTCAACTTCTTATCTGTCTACTTCTTATCTGTCTACTTCTTATCTGACTACTTCTTATCTGTCTACTTCTTATCTGACTACTTCTTATCTGTCTACTTCTTATCTGTCAACTTCTTATCTGTCTACTTCTTATCTGTCAACTTTTTATCTGTCTACTTCTTATCTGTCTACTTCTTATCTGTCTACTTCTTATCTGTCTACTTCTTATCTGTCTACTTCTTATCTGTCTACTTCTTATCTGTCTACTTCTTATCTGTCTACTTCTTATCTGTCTACTTCTTATCTGTCTACTTCTTATCTGTCTACTTCTTATCTGTCTACTTCTTATCTGTCTACTTCTTATCTGTCTACTTCTTATCTGTCAACTTCTTATCTGTCTACTTCTTATCTGTCAACTTCTTATCTGTCAACTTCTTATCTGTCTACTTCTTATCTGTCTACTTCTTATCTGTCTACTTCTTATCTGTCTACTTCTTATCTGTCAACTTCTTATCTGTCAACTTCTTATCTGTCAACTTCTTATCTGTCTACTTCTTATCTGTCTACTTCTTATCTGTCTACTTCTTATCTGTCTACTTCTTATCTGTCAACTTCTATCTGTCAACTTCTTATCTTCTACTTCTTATCTGTCTACTTCTTATCTGTCTACTTCTTATCTGTCTACTGCTTATCTGTCTACGTCTTATATCTGTCAACTTCTATCTGTCTACTTCTTATCTGGTCAACTTCTTATCTGTCTACTTCTTATCTGTCTACTTCTTATCTGTCTTCTTCTTATCTGTCTACTTCTTATCTTCTCTTCTTATCTGGTCAACTTCTTATCTGTCTACTTCTTATCTGTCAACTTCTTATCTGTCTACTTCTTATCTGTCAACTTCTTTATCTGTCTACTTCTTATCTGTCTACTTCTTATCTGTCTACTTCTTATCTGTCTACTTCGTATCTGTCTACTTCTTATCTGTCTAACTTCTTATCTGTCAACTTCTTATCTGTCTACTTCTTATCTGTCTACTTCTTATCTGTCTACTTCTTATCTGTAAACTTCTATCTGTCAACTCTTATCTGTCAACTTCTTATCTGACTACTTCTTATCTGTCAACTTCTTATCTGTCTACTTCTTATCTGTCAACTTCTTATCTGTCTACTTCTTATCTGTCAACTTCTTATCTGTCACTTCTGATCTGTCAACTTCTTATCTGTCTAACTTCTTATCTGTCAACTTCTTATCTGTCTACTTCTTATCTGTCAACTTCTTACTCTGTCTACTTCTTATCTGTCAACTTCTTATCTGTCTACTTCTTATCTGTCAACTTCTTATCTGTCTACTTCTTATCTGTCAACTTCTTATCTGTCAACTTCTTATCTGTCAACTTCTTATCTGTCAACTTCTTATCTGTCAACTTCTTATCTGTCAACTTCTTATCTGTCTACTTCTTATCTGTCAACTTCTTATCTGTCTACTTCTTATCTGTCTACTTCTTATCTGTCAACTTCTTATCTGACTACTTCTTATCTGTCAACTTCTTATCTGTCAACTTCTTATCTGTCTACTTCTTATCTGTCTACTTCTTATCTGACTACTTCTTATCTGTCTACTTCTTATCTGTCTACTTCTTATCTGTCAACTTCTTATCTGTCTACTTCTTATCTGTCTACTTCTTATCTGTCTACTTCTTATCTGTCTACTTCTTATCTGTCAACTTCTTATCTGTCAACTTCTTATCTGTCTACTTCTTATCTGTCTACTTCTTATCTGTCACTTTTATCTGTCAACTTCTTATCTGTCAACTTCTTATCTGTCTACTTCTTATCTGTCTACTTCTTATCTGTCAACTTTTTATCTGTCAACTTCTTATCTGTCTACTTCTTATCTGTCTACTTCTTATCTGTCTACTTCTTATCTGTCAACTTCTTATCTGTCAACTTCTTATCTGTCAACTTCTTATCTGTCTACTTCTTATCTGTCAACTTCTTATCTGTCTACTTCTTATCTGTCAACTTCTTATCTGTCAACTTCTTATCTGACTACTTCTTATCTGTCTACTTCTTATCTGTCAACTTCTTATCTGACTACTTCTTATCTGTCTACTTCTTATCTGTCTACTTCTTATCTGTCTACTTCTTATCTGTCAACTTCTTATCGTCTACTTCTTATCTGTCTACTTCTTATCTGTCAACTTCTTATCCTTGTCAACTTCTATCTGTCTACTTCGTATCTGTCTACTTCTTATCTGTCTACTTCTATCTGTCAACTTTTTTATCTGTCTACTCTTATCTGTCAACTTCTATCTGTCCTACTTCTTATCTGTCAACTTCTTATCTGTCTACTTCTTATCTGTCTACTTCTTATCTGTCAACTTCTTATCTGTCAACTTCTTATCTGTCTACTTCTTATCTGTCTACTTCTTATCTGTCAACTTCTTATCTGTCTACTTCTTATCTGTCTACTTCTTATCTGTCAACTTCTTATCTGTCTACTTCTTAATCTGTAACTTCTTATCTGTCAACTTCTTATCTGTCAACTTCTTATCTGTCTACTTCTTATCTGTCTACTTCTTATCTGTCTACTTCTTATCTGTCTACTTCTTATCTGTCAACTTCTTATCTGTCTACTTCTTATCTGTCAACTTCTTATCTGTCTACTTCTTATCTGTCTACTTCTTATCTGTCAACTTCTTATCTGTCTACTTCTTATCTGTCAACTTCTTATCTGTCTACTTCTTATCTGTCTACTTCTTATCTGTCTACTTCTTATCTGTCAACTTCTTATCTGTCAACTTCTTATCTGTCTACTTCTTATCTGTCAACTTCTTATCTGTCTACTTCTTATCTGTCTACTTCTTATCTGTCTACTTCTTATCTGTCAACTTCTTATCTGACTACTTCTTATCTGTCTACTTCTTATCTGTCAACTTCTTATCTGTCTACTTCTTATCTGTCAACTTCTTATCTGTCAACTTCTTATCTGTCTACTTCTTATCTGTCTACTTCTTATCTGTCTACTTCTTATCTGTCTACTTCTTATCTGTCAACTTCTTATCTGTCTACTTCTTATCTGTCAACTTCTTATCTGTCAACTTCTTATCTGTCTACTTCTTATCTGTCAACTTCTTATCTGTCTACTTCTTATCTGTCTACTTCTTATCTGTCTACTTCTTATCTGTCTACTTCTTATCTGTCAACTTCTTATCTGTCTACTTCTTATCTGTCTACTTCTTATCTGTCTACTTCTTATCTGTCTACTTCTTATCTGTCTACTTCTTATCTGTCTACTTCTTATCTGTCTACTTCTTATCTGTCTACTTCTTATCTGTCTACTTCTTATCTGTCTACTTCTTATCTGTCTACTTCTTATCTGTCAACTTCTTATCTGTCTACTTCTTATCTGTCTACTTCTTATCTGTCTACTTCTTATCTGTCTACTTCTTATCTGTCAACTTCTTATCTGTCTACTTCTTATCTGTCAACTTCTTATCTGTCTACTTCTTATCTGTCAACTTCTTATCTGTCTACTTCTTATCTGTCAACTTCTTATCTGTCTACTTCTTATCTGTCTACTTCTTATCTGTCTACTTCTTATCTGTCAACTTCTTATCTGTCTACTTCTTATCTGTCAACTTCTTATCTGTCAACTTCTTATCTGTCTACTTCTTATCTGTCATTCTTATCTGTCTACTTCTTATCTGTCTACTTCTTCTATCTACTTCTTATCGTCTACTTCTTATCTGTCTACTTCTATCTGTCAACTTCTTATCTGTCTACTTCTTATCTGTCTACTTTTATCTGTCTTCTATTTATTATCTGTCAACTTCTTATCTGTCTACTTCTTATCTGTCTACTTCTTATCTGTCTACTTCTTATCTATTGACGGCTTCACTAGAACAGGAGTTATAGCTGAGCAATGATGCATTACGATCACAACTCAGGCAACACAATAACAAGAGTGTCTCCTTCCTACATGAATGGAGGTCATGATTATGTCATGATTAATGAAGTCATGAATAATGAGGCCATGATTAATGAAGTCATGAATAATGAGGCCATGATTAATGAAGTCATGAATAATGAGGCCATGATTAATGAAGTCATGAATAATGAGGCCATGATTAATGAAGTCATGAATAATGAGGCCATGATTAATGAAGTCATGAATAATGAGGCCATGATTAATGAAGTCATGAATAATGAGGCCATGATTAATGAAGTCATGTATAATGAGGCCATGATTAATGAAGTCATGAATATATTATGCATATGCGATGTATATCTAATAGCGAGAGAGAGAGAGAGAGAGAGAGAGAGAGAGAGAGAGAGAGAGAGAGAGAGAGAGAGAGAGAGAGAGAGAGAGAGAGAGAGAGAGAGAGAGAGAGAGAGATATGAACCTGAGCCAGTCATAAGACATTTATCCTTACTGTTGTTACATCAATGACCGTCACAGCAGCAGCAGAACTATGCGAAAATCTGCCACGATTTCACTCATAATCTGACAAGATCCTCTGTTATGGTATTTAATTACTAAGATCATTGATGAAGTGCGAGGTGTGTGTATGTCTGCTGGTGTGGTGGAGGGCTGGCATCGCGTAATTAACTGAATAATGAAACACTTGAACCTTCGTCGAGGGAAGAGTGTAATTAGAGAGAGAGCAAGAAGCGTAACTTTGGATGTTATGTTATTGTGTGTGGAGGGAGTAACGTTTTAGGGCAGGTAATAGAACGCTTCAGTAACAATGTAAATTGAGGTGTGGGACTTGTGCTCAAGCAGAAGTCGTTGCTCTGTACACCTGAGTGATTGATCTGTGTCGTGTTATAAATAATCAACAAGACAATGTTCTATAACTTATTATAAAGAAAGGCGTCTATTCTTTACTTGTTACAAGATAGTGAACTTGTATCACTGGTGTATTACACCTATGTCATCCTTCCAACTCTCCTCTCATACACACTCCCTCTCCCATACACACTTCCTCTCCATCCACTCTCCTTCCATCCCACCTCCTCTCCCATACACACTCTCCTCTCCATACACACTCTCCTCTCCCATAACACTCACTCCCTCTCCCATACACACTCTCCTCTCCATAACACACTCTCCTCCCTATACACTCTCCTCTCCCATACACACTCCCCTCTCCCATACACACTCTCCTCTCCATACACACTCCTCTCCCATACACACTCCCTCCCTACCATCTCCTCTCCCATACACACTCTCCTCTCCCATACACACTCTCCTCTCCCATACACACTCTCCTCTCCCATACACACTCCCTCTCCAACACACTCTCCTCTCCCATACACACTCTCCTCTCCTCTCCCATACACACTCTCCTCTCCCACACACACTCTCCTCTCCCATACACACTCTCCTCTCCCGTACACACTCTCCTCTCCACCACTCTCCTCTCCCATACACACTCTCCTCTCCCTACACACTCTCCTCTCCCATACACACTCTCCTCTCCCATACACACTCTCCTCTCCCATACACACTCTCCTCTCCCATACACACTCTCCTCTCCCATACACACTCTCCTCTCCCATACACACTCTCCTCTCCCATACACACTCTCCTCTCCCATACACACTCTCCTCTCCCATACACACTCCCCTCTCCATACACACTCTTCCTTCTCCACACAGACTCTCCTCTCCATACACACTCCCCTCTCCCATACACACTCTCCTCTCCACACACACTCTCCTCTCCCATACACACTCCCTCTCCCATACACACTCTCCTCTCCCACACACACTCTCCTCTCCATACACACTCCTCTCCCTTACACTCTCCTCTCCCACACACACTCTCCTCTCCCATACACACTCTCCTCTCCCATACACACTCTCCTCTCCCATACACACTCTCTCTCCCATACACACTCTCCTCTCCCATACACACTCTCTCCTCTCCCATACACACTCCTCTCCCATACACACTCCCCTCTCCATACACATTCTCCTCCTCCCATACACACTCTCTCTCCACACACACTACTCCTCTCCCATACACACTCCTCTCCCATACACACTCTCCTCTCCCCATACACACTCTCCTCTCCCATACACACTCTCCTCTCCCATACACACTCTCCTCTCCCATACAGACTCTCCTCTGCCATACACACTCTCCTCTGCCATACACACTGTCCTCTCCCATACACACTCTCCTCTCCCATACACACTCCCCTCTCCCATACACACTCCCCTCTCTCATACACATTCTCCTCTCCCATACACACTCTCCTCTCCCATACACACTCTCCTCTCCCATACACACTCTCCTCTGCCATACACACTTTCCTCTCCCATACACACTCTCCTCTCCCATACACACTCTCCTCTCCCATACACACTCTCCTCTCCCATACACACTCCCCTCTCCCATACACACTCTCCTCTCCCATACACACTCTCCTCTCCCATACACACTCCCCTCTCCCATACACACTCCCCTCTCTCATACACATTCTCCTCTCCCACACACACCCCCCTCTCCCACACACACTCTCCCCTCCCATACACACTCCCCTCCCACCATATCTCTGGCTTCACCTAACCCTTTATTCTAGTAAACATATCAACCCTTTTCATCTCCATTTCAAGTTGATGGTTTTCTATGTATGTTAATCAAGATTTAACCGTTGCCATATCAAGGATTCTCACTCCCGGACTTGATGAGACAATTTCTTTCAATTAACTACTGAACACATGTAGCACCAGGGAAGCGAGCGACCTATGACACTTTGAGGTTCATAAAACTGGCGAACAGCTACTCTCCACACTGCTGGGGTGTGTCCTGTTGGCTTTAGACCAGCGGGTCCTCAACCCTTGGTATGTATGTGGACCACAGAGAGACCCCTGCTGTGTCTGTGGACCACAGAGAGACCCCTGCTGTGTCTGTGGACCACAGAGAGACCCCTGCTGTGTCTGTGGACCAGAGAGAGACCCCTGCTGTGTCTGTGGACCACAGAGAGACCCCTGCTGTGTCTGTGGACCACAGAGAGACCCCTGCTGTGTCTGTGGACCAGAGAGAGACCCCTGCTGTGTCTGTGGACCACAGAGAGACCCCTGCTCTGTCTGTGGACCACCTGTAACATATACCCAACATTACATACGGGTTTGAAAGCACCATCAAGCAACAAATTATGTCACCCCAAACCCTAACCAAACATGATAATGAGGGAAAAATTCGTCTTTTTATTTCTTTTACTCATTCATTCATTTTCTCATTCATTTTCATCCAGTGGACCACTGGGAAGTGGGTCACGGACCACAGGCTACGAACCCGTGGTCCTCGATCAAGACCACAGCAGCACCAGAGTGAGGGGAATGTACCTAACCTAACCTAACCTAACCTAACCTAACCTAACCTAACCTAACCTGCCTACCACCAGGACGCGATGCAGGACGTGCGTGTGTCGCGTCCCAGAGAGAGATAGATAGATAGTAAGATAGGTAGATAGATAGATAGAGTGATAGATAGATAAATAGATAGATACATAGGTAGACAGATAGATAGATAGATAGAGAGAGAGAGAGAGAGAGAGAGAGAGAGAGAGAGAGAGAGAGAGAGAGAGAGAGAGAGAGAGAGAGAGAGAGAGAGAGAGAGAGAGAGATAAATTCAGAACTCACAACCAGGGTTGTCATCGTGGGTGACTGGTTGTTACATTAGGTTGTAGATATTGTCTGGTTGTTATACTTATTTGTCCATCCAGTGTTGTAACAGCTTTTCTCACCTCTGTATATGGTTCCCCTTCATTATACTCCCTCGGTAATGGTTCACCTTCATTATACTCCCTCGGTAATGGTTCCCCTTCATTATACTCCCTCGGTAATGGTTCCCCTTCATTATACTCCCTCGGTAATGGTTCACCTTCATTATACTCCCTCGGTAATGGTTCCCCTTCATTATACTCCCTCGGTAATGGTTCCCCTTCATTATACTCCCTCGGTAATGGTTCCCCTTCATTATACTCCCTCGGTAATGGTTCACCTTCATCATACTCCCTCAGTAATGGTTCCCCTTCATTATACTCCCTCGGTAATGGTTCTTCATCATACTCCCTCGGTAATTGTTCCCTTTATTTTACTCCCTCGGTAATGGTTCCCCTTCATCATACTCCCTCGGTAATGGTTCCCCTTCATTATACTCCCTCGGTAATGGTTCCCCTTCATTATACTCCCTCGGTAATGGTTTCCCTTCATCACGGTTCCCTCGGTAATGGTTCCCCTTCATCATACTCCCTCGGTAATGGTTCCCCTTCATTATACTCCCTCGGTAATGGTTCCCCTTCATCATACTCCCTCGGTAATGGTTCCCCTTCATTATACTCCCTCGGTAATGGTTTCCCTTCATTATACTCCCTCGGTAATGGTTCCCCTTCATCATACTCCCTCGGTAATGGTTCCCCTTCATTATACTCTCTCGGTAATGGTTCCCCTTTATTATACTCCCTCGGTAATGGTTCCCCTTCATCATACTCCCTCGGTAATGTTTCCCCTTCATTATACTCCCTCGGTAATGGTTCCCCTTCATTATACTCCCTCGGTAATGGTTCCCTTTCATCATACTCCCTCGGTAATGTTTCCCCTTCATCATACTCCCTCGGTAATGGTTCCCCTTCATCATACTCCCTCGGTAATGGTTCCCCTTCATTATACTCCCTCGGTAATGGTTCCCCTTTATCATACTCCCTCGGTAATGGTTCCCCTTCATCATACTCCCTCGGTAATGGTTCCCCTTCATTATACTCCCTCGGTAATGGTTCCCCTTCATTATACTCCCTCGGTAATGGTTCCCCTTTATCACACTCCCCCGGTAATGGTTCCCCTTCATTATACTCCCTCGGTAATGGTTTCCCTTCATTATACTCCCACGGTAATGGTTCCCCTTCATTATACTCCCTCGGTAATGGTTCCCCTTCATTATACTCCCTCGGTAATGGTTCCCCTTCATTATACTCCCTCGGTAATGGTTCCCCTTCATCATGGTTCCCTCGGTAATGGTTCCCCTTCATCATACTCCCTCGGTAATGGTTTCCCTTCATCATGTTCCCTCGGTAATGGTTCCCCTTCATCATACTCCCTCGGTAATGGTTCCCCTTCATCATACTTCCCTCGGTAATGGTTCCCCTTCATTATACTCCCTCGGTAATGGTTCCCCTTCATCATGGTTCCCTCGGTAATGGTTCCCCTTCATCATGGTTCCCTCGGTAATGGTTCCCCTTCATCATACTCCCTCGGTAATGGTTCCCCTTCATCATACTCCCTCGGTAATGGTTCCCCTTCATCATACTTCCCTCGGTAATGGTTCCCCTTCATTATACTCCCTCGGTAATGGTTCCCCTTCATCATGGTTCCCTCGGTAATGGTTTCCCTTCATCATGGTTCCCTCGGTAATGGTTCCCCTTCATCATACTCCCTCGGTAATGGTTCCCCTTCATCATGGTTCCCTCGGTAATGGTTCCCCTTCGTCATGGTTTCCTCGGTAATGGTTCCCCTTCATCATACTTCCCTCGGTAATGGTTCCCCTTCATCATACTTTCCTCGGTAATGGTTCCCCTTCATTATACTCCCTCGGTAATGGTTCCCCTTCATCATGGTTCTCTCGGTAATGGTTCCCCTTCATCATACTTCCCTCTGTAATGGTTCCCCTTCATCATACTTTCCTCGGTAATGGTTCCCCTTCATTATACTCCCTCGGTAATGGTTCCCCTTCATCATACTCCCTCGGTAATGGTTCCCCTTCATCATACTTCCCTCGGTAATGGTTCCCCTTCATCATACTTTCCTCGGTAATGGTTCCCCTTCATTATACTCCCTCGGTAATGGTTCCCCTTCATCATGGTTCCCTTGGTAATGGTTCCCCTTCATTATACTCCCTCGGTAATGGTTCCCCTTCGTCGTGGTTCCCTCGGTAATGGTTCCCCTTCATTATACTCCCTCGGTAATGGTTCCCCTTCATCATGGTTCCCTCGGTAATGGTTCCCCTTCATTATACTCCCTCGGTAATGGTTCCCCTTCATCATGGTTCCCTCGGTAATGGTTCCCCTTCATTATACTCCCTCGGTAATGGTTCCCCTTCGTCATGGTTCCCTCGGTAATGGTTCCCTTCGTCATGGTTCCAAGGATCACCGCAGAAAGAAAATATAGTTAGCGCAGAACAAGTTGTGTGAGAATACGTGTTGTGAAGTGTTATGTATGAGATGGAAATATAGTATGTTTGTGGCAGAGAGAAATAGGACACCTTACCTGGGCGTCAAGGATGATACTTGACAGCCACTGAATTACTGTGTCACTACACAGTCAGTCTCCCTCCCAATACCCAGGTGGGCAACACTGGTCGGTGGCTGCCTGCCTCCATGGTAGGGTTATGGTAGAGAGACTCACATCATTGTCTAAAGGTTCAGGTGTCATAATAGACACTGGCCGCTTTCACCCTCAAGTGTGTTGTGTATTACCTCACACACACCAGCCATCACCACCACCTGCCCCTACTTGTTCTACATGTTATTGCCAGAGTTCGTATATATCTCATTGGTCAATCCTGTCGCAAAGATGGAGATATTCTCTCTCAAGCTTGCTAGATTGTTGTGTTTCCCTTGCCTAGCCTGGTGTCTGATCCCGGCTGTCGTCCAGTTGTTATGCACAACACGTCCCTCTCTCACCAAGCGTCGTCATTCACTTACTTCCTTCTCCTTCCCTCTGTCTGTCTATCTGTCTGTTTCTCTGTCTGTCTGTCAGTCTGTCTGTTTCTCTGTCTGTCTGTCTCTCTGTCTGTCCGTCTGTCTGTCTGTCTGTCTATTTGTCTGTCAGTCTGTATGTCTGTCTGTCCTTCTGTCTGTCTGTCCTTCTCTCTCTCTCTCTCTCTCTCTCTCTCTCTCTCTCTCTCTCTCTCTCTCTCTCTTCCCTTCATCATCCAGACAGTAATCACCAGAGACTCTCATGATGACCATCTACGTCTCTCCGCTGCTCTTGTCCCTCCCCTCCAGGAGCTCGCCACATGATCATCCACAAGTTGTCTTCACGATTCTAATAGCTCGCACTCCTCTACACACTATCATTCTTGCTTTGTCACATCTCTTTCTTCCTTCTTCTAATTATCTTTCCTACAATGCTAGATTTCTCCCTCCGTCACGTTCCTCTTCTTTCCACAAGCCCTTCAACTAAAAAAAAAGAAGGTGAGATTATAATTTTTTGTCATAGCTCCTCATGTAATTACAGGCGACAGATGGCGTTCTCTGAGCCATACAGTTTTTACGTTAAGACGCGTCATTTTCTCCTGAGCTCCTTACGAGCACCTGATTCCTTCCTGTGTCTCCACGCCCCACTGCCTCTCACGTTATGATCAACTTGAACACCATCACGTCTCCCCCCACACTCCCTCCCTCCACACACACACACACACACACACACACACACACACACACACACAATGTAAAGTTCTTATAGAAATAACCAAAAAGAAATAAATGTGTTTCTACAAAGGAGAACGTACCTAAGCGCCAGACATCATGGTTACTGGGGTGGAAGGTCTTGTGTAACCAATCTCTTCGGTTTCCACTAGAGAGTGAGCTCTGTCTTAGGGAAAAGGAAGGATTGGGTGAACTGTTTGCATGTAGACTACTTCCCAAAAAAGAGTTTTCGACACTTCACCAAAAAGCTTATTAAGAAGCTGGATCTTCAGGCTAGAGTAAGGGGGAAACTTGTGTAATGAATATATTATGTTGTAAAGTGGAATGGGACAAAGGAGGCATATCAGTGGAGCCTTCTCAAAATGGGTTGAGGTCACCAGCATATTGCCAGAGGGTTCTGTTCTGGGGTCATTACTCCTCTTGATCTATGTAAATAACTCGCCAAAGTGTATGGACTCCCGCCTGCCTAGATGTGTTTGCAGATGATTCGACGTTCATGAAGAAAGTTAAAAGTGTGAAGGATTGCATCACCTTACAAGGGCACCTTGACTAACTCCAAAGCTGGTGTGATACATGGTTGATGAAGTTCAACTGTGTGAGCAAGACCTGGGGGTCGTGATTGTGCCTAACCTGTCGCCAGATCCTCGCCTTAGTGGCCAGACCTTCCAGAGGGGTTTTAACACAAGCAGTATGATCATATCATCTACTTCACAACAGGGACGCGGTCATACATAATCAAATCTTTGTTGTCAAAGGTATTCTTCGTCTTAAGAAATGTGAGTGAATATATCGGTGAAGCATTCGATCTTGTGAAGTTTATATTGGACAGTTGGGGATCTCTTATTAGACTCTAAGGCATTGTCGTTTCTGGATGCTGTGTCCTACATCGAGAGGATGACTCACATGTCTTATCAATATTTTTTGCATTGGTCTTCCCCTCCTGCAGGTTATGGACACTGAAACTGGTCTGAAATTCTTGAGTGACTCAATGAAAACATCTCCATATTTCGTAGGGTATAGAACATAACCACCTACGGTTTAGCTACAGTCCAGGTCAAGGCGAAGTGGTGGTGCTCGGGACCATATTAAACCCTCCGTGTCATCAGGTTGTAGAGAACTGCTGCATTGAGACGTTCTGCCTATGCTGCTTTAGGGAATGCTGGAACACCAGATAGCTTTTAAGATTAGATAAATAGCTAAATATGATTCGAGACGAATCCAATGCCAACTAACGCGCCAGACATAAGCTATCAGTGAGTCATAAGACCATACAGGCCCCATAATACCAACAGACCTGCGAGTGGACATGGTAACAAATGGAGTCATAAAAGCGGAAGTGAGTCATAGGGTGGATGAGGGGGCGAAGGCTCTGAGAGCAATGGAAAATGTGTGGAAAGGAAGATCGGACGGCAAAAATAGGTAAGTTTGAAGGTACTGTTGTCCCAACAAAGCTACGTGGATGCGAGGCATGGGCTATAGATGAGAATGTGCGGAGGAGGGTGGATGTGCTGGCAATTATTTGTTTTAGGAGAATAATTAGTGTGAGGTGGTTTGATTATTCAAGTAATAAGAGGGTAAAAGAGATATGTAGTAATTTAAAAGAGTGTGGTTGATAGAGCTGAAGAGGGTGTGATGAAATGATTTAGACATATGGAGACAATGAGTGAGGAAAGATCAACAAAGAGAATACATGTATTAGTAGTGTAGTGAACAAGGAGAAGGGAGGATCAAACTGGAGGTGGAAGGTTGGAGTGAAAAAGATGGTGAGTGATCAGGGCCCGAACATGCAGGAGGGTGATAGGCGCGCACAGGATAAAATGAATTGAAACGGCATTGTGATGCATTCGTAACGTCTTGTTTCGTTCAGTCCTCGTACCCAGAGTTCCCCTCGGGGGCTTTTGGGTACTCTAAAATGCTTTTACGAACTTGGCTTCAGATTCATTTAGACCAGCAAGCACTCCAGAGCTCCCACCTTCTCATGTTGGCACTTGGTGTAGTGAGTGAGTGAGTGAGAGAGGCTCCTGCATTACTCGCTGGTGCCAGCCTCCCAAGCGTCTGCATGACCGGACTTAATTACCCTGGTTTTCTTAACCACCTTCCCCTCCACTTAATTACTCGAGGTTTATAGAATTTCTAATTTACATAAAAAGAAAAGACCGGATTTCTAATGCATTCGCAGAAAACAATCCCATTTTGTATCTATATAAAAAACTTTCTTAAACACTTATATGATTGTGAGGACGTCACTGTGCCCTTACAGGCCATCAGGTTGGAGAAAGGAAGTAGAGTAATGACCCATGATGACGAAAGTTCCCCCCTAGGACACAATATTACTCCTCAGCTATGGTGTCTGAACGCTCCTCCCCCAGAGAGCCATAGCCTGGCTGACTGCTACCCCATTATGGGAGATGGGGGTAGGGAGTGGGGCTGAGAGAGTAGGCAGGTGATGGAGTCAACAGTGGTACCTGGTGAGAGTGTTTATGGAGAGAGGAAGTGAAGAAGGAGGGTAGGTGGACAACCTGGTGTAACTTCAAAAGGTTTAAAAAAAGGAGAAAAAATATTGAAACGAGGAATTTTGGACAGACACTTGAGTATGTCTTATTTAATTGCAAGGTTGGCCAGTGAGGGTAGACGAGTGTTTGCAGGTATCCATGCAGACCCAGCTACTTTTTTGAGAGAAAAATGAACTCATGACGACTAGACAAGGAGACTCATTGTGTTTACTTCTCTCTCTTGTGTTCCCCCACTCTCTCTCCTCTCTCTCTCTCTCTCTCTCTCTCTCTCTCTCTCTCTCTCTCTCTCTCTCTCTCTCTCTCCCCCACCCCTAGTAACATTAGCATAATCAAATCAAACTCAAAGGGTGTACGAGCAGGGGAACCCGAGATTGAAGCTTATTGGACCTGGTTAATGGGTCACTCAGAGCACCTAAGGTTTGGTTTCATTTCTCCGGTCGATTATCTTCACATGATAACACTAACTCATACAGTTATTCAAATGTGGCGACACAGACCATAAAACCATTGTCAGGAAAGTTATGAGGCTCACATGCTACAGTCAGCAATACATCTACATCCATAGATGAATGTAACATGTATCATTAGCCTCGTAATTGTCTTAGCAATGGTTTTATGGTCTGTGTGAGTTAGTGTTATCAAGTGAAAATAATGGTTGTTATAATATCATGCATGTTGCACCATGACCAATTTGATGATTAGCTTCATTTCAATAAAGTCTAATACGTTAGAATAAATGAATGTGAAGATACACTGTATAGACATCAAGAGTGAATAGATGTCTTTAGGTATAGCTTTTCAGCCCCAGATACCTTCCCCTGTCGCAGCCAGCAACACCCACCCCACTGTATCGTACCTTCAGACTACATTAAACACTCCAGGTTACTCCAGTACTTGGTCGTTCTTGTGGGATGAGAGATGCCCAGCATATTGTCTCAAGTATTGTGTTTCTAGATCAGATGTGTCAGGCATCTAGTAAATGTACTCCAGGAGGGGAGACCAGGAGAGGGAGGTGTGTGGCGAAGTAAAGGTCGTGTTGGAGTAGCACAAGGGAAAGCTTGGGTAACGTCTAATTTCAGGTGAAGGATAAAACAGAGGAAGTGAGGGATGGCAGTGAGGGTAGACTCTACCTGGGAGGGAGTGAGTGAGTGTAGTGGAGAATTTGATGGATGGTAGTCAGGATAGATCCTAACCATATGGGGCATTACCATGCCAAACCTTGGTAAAAACTTATCATTGCTTCTAGCATCTTACATCCCACACCATATATTCTTAATACCTTCCACAGAGCATCTCTATCAACTCTATCATATGCCTTCTCCAGATCCATAAATGCTACATACAAATCCATTTGCTTTTCTAAGTATTTCTCACATACATTTTTCAAAGCAAACACCTGATCCACACATCCTCTACCACTTCTGAAACCACACTGCTCTTCCCCAATCTGATGCTCTGTACATGCCTTCACCCTCTCAATCAATACCCTCCCATATAATTTACCAGGAATACTCAACAAACTTATACCTCTGTAATTTGAGCACTCACTCTTATCCCCTTTGCCTTTGTACAATGGCACTATGCATGCATTCCGCCAATCCTCAGACACTCCATATATATATATATTCTATAATTGAAATGCCTTACATATTCTGTCCAATCATTTTCACTTCCCTTCCCGACCTCAGAGTCCTTCTGTAAAGCATCTCTCACCTATAATTCCTTCCCCTCACGCATTGTAAACACTTTACCTTTTTAATCCATCATTCCACCAATTATGAGGCAGTGCTCCATCCTCGCCTCTGGCTCAACATTCTTAAAATTGAGACAATATGTATACTGTTGGTGTGTCATGCTTAGAAATGTTTATGTTCACAATGTACTTTTCTATAAAGGCCAGGGTAAATGAGATCAGCTAGACTTGGTTATCATTTAATGGGTCCGAATCTTTATCCCAGGGCAGAGAATGGTCACTGGTTTACATGTCTCATGCCTCAGTACTTGCCATGGATGTAAATAGGTACCACAAAGGTGCCTTGTGTCGATATGGAGCAAAACCTCACCAATGGGAGCTGGTGGGTAACTCCATCACCCATAGGGCGACAGCCACGTAAAATAAAACCCATCTCACTGATCCCAGAGAACGTAGTCTGAGCTGGGAACGTTGAGCCAGTCATCTCACTGATCCCAGAGAACGTAGTCTGAGCTGGGAACGTTGAGCCAGTCATCTCACTGATCCCAGAGAACGTAGTCTGAGCTGGGAAGGTTGAGCCAGTCATCTCACTGATCCCAGAGAAGGTAGGCTGAGCTGGGAACGTTGAGCCAGTCATCTCACTGATCCCAGAGAACGTAGTCTGAGCTGGGAAGGTTGAGCCAGTCATCTCACTGATCCCAGAGAACGTAGTCTGAGCTGGGAACGTTGAGCCAGTCATCTCACTGATCCCAGAGAACGTAGTCTGAGCTGGGAACGTTAAGCCAGTCTTTCCTGTGATGGTTTTGGGAACTGACTGTCATTCAAGTGATCCAGGGTTCGATGCCCGGAGCATGATGTACTAGTGAATGGCTTGTAGCGATCTAATGTGTTGGTATGAGGCGATAGATTTACGAAAATCTCTCTCTCTCTCTCTCTCTCTCTCTCTCTCTCTCTGCATAACATGAAATTCATGGAGTATAATTACCGTTGCCTTTCATCAAAGGACTCCATTATGTATGCCAGTAATGTAATAAGATGGAGCTGGTGGCATTAGGTAAGTCTTATTAATTAGGTCTTGGTGGACACCAGAGCCGGGAATATATAGTGTTTGGGTTTTAATTAGCATCATCATTTCTCTCCTTCTTATCTTCATTTTCTCAGGAAAAGCTTAGCAGGTCCCGTCAGACTTAAGGCCATGAATTTTTCATGAGTACGTAGAGACACTAATGAACTTATTCATGACGGACTTAGATTATGAGTACGAGCGAGAGTCAGTGAGAATAAAAACCTGTGATGATCATACAGTATTTGGTCCCAGTCTTGTGATGTTGTTCAAGATATAAAGTCTGGGTCATGGTGTTCATGGGGTCATGACTTTCAGTATCCAGGACTCACCATGTACGTACACTTGGACGTCATCCTGAGCGTCCATCAATTTATAACAGGATCTGCCTGGAGACTTTGCTTCCAAACCTGCCAGAAGATCTCGCATGGCAACACACCATTACCAACACCATCTTAATCTCCCTACTACCCAAAGGTTATATTTCTGTCATGTTTAGATGCATATGATCACCTCTTCACCTTCTCTTTTCTAAGGTACGTAAACTCATTTCTTTTCATTCGACTCCCACCTAATTTTGTTTCTCAGGCCGGGTATCATCTCGGTAGCTCGCCTTTGTACTCTCTCTATTCTGTCTATGTCTTTACTTAAGTAAAGTGACCAAAACTGAACACAGTACTCAAGATGGGGACGCACCAGTGAGATGTAAATAGTAAAATTAAGTTCCCGAGACTTAAATTCAAAAGTGCTGCCCATGAATCCAATAATTTTGTTCTTCATTTTTTTTTACTGTTTCTGTGCACTGTTAACTTGGCTTTACCTCACAAGAGATTATCACACCCAACTTCTTTTCGTCAACTCCCTTCTGTAGCTCAATAGAATTCATTTTGTAGGTTGACTTTCTTATTTCTACTACGTACGTGTACAACTTTGTACTGGTCAATATCCAGATCTAGTGGCCACTTGTTAGCCCAGTCCGTGAGTCTGTTTGATATTTTGAAGCTGCAAACATTTAGTTTTTATTATAGATTTATTTTCCCAACTCAGTATCAACAACGAGTTTTCGTCCAATGTATTCCATTATCAATATCATTTAATGATAGGAGAAAGAGTGCCGATCCTGTGGTTCATATGGCACACCGCTTGTTACGTCTAACCATGTGGTTCATGTGGCACACCGCTTGTTACGTCTAACCATCACAGGCTTAACTGGTGATTAGTACCTCAGCCACTTTCTGAAAATCTAGATTGATGACATCAACTGCTTTACTTTCATCCTACTTGTTGATCATATCAATCAAACAAATCAAGAAAGAATTGTCAGACATGAGCGATATCATCGTTAACAAGTGGTAGTACAATCTTATCTCGAACGATGGTCTCCAGTGTATCATACTAACTACAGACGTTTACCTGATTGGACATAATTACTGGGCATTGATTTATTACCAATTTCTTAAAAAATAATCTGTGTTCCATTACCAAATTTTCATTCTCTAGAACATTCTCCTGTAACAAGGAACTTATTGAAAAAAAATAGCCAATGGTTAACTATGTCATATTTGGGCAGGTTTTAGTGTCAGTGTTTATGTCATCTGGACTTGCTGTTTTGTTTACTTTCATTCCATTGAGCGGTAATGGTATATCTTCATCTTGTATTCCATTGTGTCACCAAACGTTGTCTTCACTTCATGTATGTACATTACATTTTATATGTTTCGAGTTCAGTCTGTTTTCTGTGGACATTCTGTGCAGCCTGTGTTTGTTCTGTGGCATACTTGCAACTTGTTTCTTTGACACAATTTCTGTTCTGTGTCACATCTCAGCCATAAAAGAGGGCCAATGGTTATGTGATCATATGTTTTATTGTGATGACGTCTTCCTCTGTGTATGGTGACACAGCTGTTGGTTGGTTGGTTGTTTAAGCATTAGGTCTATCGACTGAAAGGGTCATTAAGGCCGTTAGCATCAACTTATAACCATATATATATATATATGTATATATATATATATACTTTTTATCATTCATTATACTTTGTCGCTGTCTCCCGCGTTAGCGAGTTTCGCAAGGAAATAGACGAAAGAATGACCTAACCTACCCACATACACATGTATATACATAAACACCCACACACTCACATATACATACCTATACATTTCAACGTATACATACATACACAGACATATACATATATACACATGTACATAATTGATACTTGCTGCCTTTATTCATTTCCGTCGCCACCCCGCCACACATGAAATGACAACCCCCTCCCCCCCGCACGCGCGCGAGTTAGCGCTAGGAAAAGACAACAAAGGTCACATTCGTTCACACTCACTCTCTAGGTGTCATGTATAATGCATCGAAACCACAGCATATATATATATATATATATATATATATATATATATATATATATATATATATATATATATATATTGGAAAGGATCACAATTTTGCGCGTGATCAAGATATTCCTATGAGTCCACGGGAAAATGAAACACGATAAGTTCCCCAGTGCACTTTCGTGTCATAATCACATCATCAGGGGAGACACAAGAGAGAAATATAACAGTCAGTTGATATACAACGAAGAGACGTAGCTAGGACGCCATTTGGTAAACATACGTTTGTCCAAGACAGACAACGAGCGTATCATAAGCCCATTATGTGGACAAGAAGGTAAAATGTTTACAAATTTTATCAACAATAAAGTGATCCAATTTGTATAGACCTTCATTAATATCAAGATTATAATTCTCTGTGTATTTAATAATAGAAGATTCAATGATATAAAGGATGAAGACCTTCGTCAGATGGTCAAGACAGTCGTATGACCGCACACGCTCTCACTGTAGATATGGAACTTGATGAATGGTGAGAGGGAAGGCGTTCACGATCACAGCCAGTCCAACCAGTGGTGGAGTCTATCACTAGTGTGGAGGCAGTGATGGGCTGGAGGACTGACTTACCTCTTCATGGAGGTTATTGAGCCGCGCAGCACAATGACGGCTTTTACGTACGAGACATTTATTCTCTGCGAGGCATTTCTGAGGTTGGCAATGTGAAGATATGCAGCCATGAGAACTATGAGTCAAGACTCTCGTGCCATCTCTCCCACCGCACACAAAGGCCTGGTGCCATCGTCTTCTTGATCATAGGACAAAAATGAGAGAAAGATGTTCGTAGATCACTGGAGGAGCTCTATAATGGGAGCCGCTCGCCTGCATCACGTCAACAAAGCAGACTCTTCCTCCAGACTTGCCTCCGAGCCGTCATCTGTTAGCACCGCCAGCGACGATAAATTGAAATATATTTTCCTTGCAAATGAAGGCTGGTGTCCGCACAAAGACGACTATCCTGGGGAAAGGGGGAAAAGAACCTTTGGTGGTGGGTTACCACTATCTTGCCAGGTCTTAGGTGGGTCCAAGTGATGTGTTCTGGAGGACCATCATGACAACTATACTACCACGAGTCCATGGTCTTCTTCCATCACCGCCAGCACCACAATACTACCACTACAGGCTCGGAGGAGTGGTAGACCAAAGGGCCAGTGTGGAGGTGAGGTAAGGTGGGTGGGGAGGTTAGGTATGGTGGGTGGGGAGGTGAGGCATGGTGGGTGGGGAGGTGAGGGATGGCGGGTGGGGAGGTTAGGTATGGTGGGTGGGGAGGTTAGGTATGGTGGGTGGGGAGGTGAGGTATGGTGGGTGGGGAGGTGAGGTAAGGTGGGTGGGGAGGTGAGGTATGGTGGGTGGGGAGGTGAGGGATGGCGGGTGGGGAGGTTAGGTATGGTGGGTGTGGAGGTTAGGTATGGTGGGTGTGGAGGTGAGGTAAGGTGGGTGGGGAGGTGAGGTATGGTGGGTGGGGAGGTGAGGTAAGGTGGGTGGGGAGGTGAGGTATGGTGGGTGGGGAGGTTAGGTATGGTGGGTGGGGAGGTTAGGTATGGTGGGTGGGGAGGTGAGGCATGGTGGGTGGGGAGGTGAGGGATGGCGGGTGGGGAGGTGAGGGATGGCGGGTGGGGAGGTTAGGTATGGTGGGTGGGGAGGTGAGGTATAGTGGGTGGGGAGGTTAGGTATGGTGGGTGGAGAGGTGAGGTATGGTGGGTGGGGAGGTTAGGTATGGTGGGTGGGGAGGTGAGGCATGGTGGGTGGGGAGGTGAGGGATGGCGGGTGGGGAGGTGAGGGATGGTGGGTGGGGAGGTGAAGTATGGTGGGTGGGGAGGTGAAGTATGGTGGGTGGGGAAGTGAGGTATGGTGGGTGGGGAGGTGAAGTATGGTGGGTGGGGAGGTGAGGTATGGTGAGTGGGGAGGTGTGGTATGGTGGGTGGGGAGGTGAGGCATGGTGGGTGGGGAGGTGAGGTACGGTGGGTGGGGAGGTGAGGTATGGTGGGTGGGGAGGTGAGGCATGGTGGGTGGGGAGGTGAGGGATGGTGGGTGGGAGGTGAGGGATGGTGGGTGGGGAGGTGAAGTATGGTGGGTGGGGAGGTGAAGTATGGTGGGTGGGGAAGTGAGGTATGGTGGGTGGGGAGGTGAAGTATGGTGGGTGGGGAGGTGAGGTATGGTGAGTGGGGAGGTGTGGTATGGTGGGTGGGGAGGTGAGGTACGGTGGGTGGGGAGGTGAGGTACGGTGGGTGGGGAGGTGAGGTATGGTGGGTGGGGAGGTGAGGCATGGAGGTGGTCAGTATGAGTAAGGAGAGGACCAATATGGAAGTCGTGGACGTGAAGTGATATATTCATCATGTTTACCATCACATCATGTATAGCACTGTCCTCGGCCACTCTATTTCGTTAACCATTCCATAAGGTCGTAAACCTGTTCATGAAAACGTTCTTGGCCTCAGTCGAGGTCAAACGTTTGCTAACGAAGGTACAGAAGTTGCCATCCAACCCAAGACGCAATCCTAGCACCAATATTCTCCCACGTCTCTCCTGAAGATCCATGTATTTGGCTATTAATATTCTTCTGACCTACCATGAGCTGTATTGCTAGTGTGGGGTGATCATATACTACTAGTGTGGGGTGATCATACACTACTAGTGTGGGGTGATCATACACTACTAGTGTGGGGTGATCATACATTACTAGTGTGGGGTGATCATACACTACTAGTGTGGGGTGATCATACACTACTAGTGTGGGGTGATCATACGCTACTAGTGTGGGGTGATCATACACTACTAGTGTGGGGTGATCATACACTACTAGTGTGGGGTGATCATACACTACTAGTGTGGGGTGATCATACACTACTAGTGTGGGGTGATCATACACTACTAGTGTGGGGTGATCATACACTACTAGTGTGGGGTGATCATACACTACTAGTGTGGGGTGATCATACACTACTAGTGTGGGGTGATCATACACTACTAGTGTGGGGTGATCATACACTACTAGTGTGGGGTGATCATACACTACTAGTGTGGGGTGATCATACACTACTAGTGTGGGGTGATCATACACTACTAGTGTGGGGTGATCATACACTACTAGTGTGGGGTGATCATACACTACTAGTGTGGGGTGATCATACACTACTAGTGTGGGGTGATCATACGCTACTAGTGTTGGGTAATGATACACTAATAGTGTGGGGTGATCATACACTACTAGTGTGGGGTGATCATACACTACTAGTGTGAGGTGATCATACACTACTAGTGTGGGGTGATCATACACTACTAGTGTGGGGTGATCATACACTACTAGTGTGGGGTGATCATACACTACTAGTGTGGGGTGATCATACACTACTAGTGTGGGGTGATCATACACTACTAGTGTGGGGTGATCATACACTACTAGTGTGGGGTGATCATACGCTACTAGTGTTGGGTAATGATACACTAATAGTGTGGGGTGATCATACACTACTAGTGTGGGGTGATCATACACTACTAGTGTGGGGTGATCATACACTACTAGTGTGGGGTGATCATACACTACTAGTGTGGGGTGATCATACACTACTAGTGTGGGGTGATCATACACTACTAGTGTGGGGTGATCATACACTACTAGTGTGGGGTGATCATACACTACTAGTGTGGGGTGATCATACACTACTAGTGTGGGGTGATCATACACTACTAGTGTGGGGTGATCATACACTACTAGTGTGGGGTGATCATACACTACTAGTGTGGGGTGATCATACACTACTAGTGTGGGGTGATCATACACTACTAGTGTGGGGTGATCATACACTACTAGTGTGGGGTGATCATACACTACTAGTGTGGGGTGATCATACACTACTAGTGTGAGGTGATCATACACTACTAGTGTGGGGTGATCATACACTACTAGTGTGGGGTGATCATACACTACTAGTGTGGGGTGATCATACACTACTAGTGTGGGGTGATCATACACTACTAGTGTGGGTGATCATACACTACTAGTGTGGGGTGATCATACACTACTAGTGTGGGGTGATCATACACTACTAGTGTGGGGTGATCATACACTACTAGTGTGGGGTGATCATACACTACTAGTGTGGGGTGATCATACACTACTAGTGTGGGGTGATCATACACTACTAGTGTGGGGTGATCATACACTACTAGTGTGGGGTGATCATACACTACTAGTGTGGGGTGATCATACACTACTAGTGTGGGGTGATCATACACTACTAGTGTGGGGTGATCATACACTACTAGTGTGGGGTGATCATACACTACTAGTGTGGGGTGATCATACACTACTAGTGTGGGGTGATCATACACTACTAGTGTGGGGTGATCATACACTACTAGTGTGGGGTGATCATACACTACTAGTGTGGGGTGATCATACACTACTAGTGTGGGGTGATCATACACTACTAGTGTGGGGTGATCATACACTACTAGTGTGGGGTGATCATACACTACTAGTGTGGGGTGATCATACACTACTAGTGTGGGGTGATCATACACTACTAGTGTGGGGTGATCATACACTACTAGTGTGGGGTGATCATACACTACTAGTGTGGGGTGATCATACACTACTAGTGTGGGGTGATCATACACTACTAGTGTGGGGTGATCATACACTACTAGTGTGGGGTGATCATACACTACTAGTGTGGGGTGATCATACACTACTAGTGTGGGGTGATCATACACTACTAGTGTGGGGTGATCATACACTACTAGTGTGGGGTGATCATACACTACTAGTGTGGGGTGATCATACACTACTAGTGTGGGGTGATCATACACTACTAGTGTGGGGTGATCATACACTACTAGTGTGGGGTGATCATACACTACTAGTGTGGGGTGATCATACACTACTAGTGTGGGGTGATCATACACTACTAGTGTGGGGTGATCATACACTACTAGTGTGGGGTGATCATACACTACTAGTGTGGGGTGATCATACACTACTAGTGTGGGGTGATCATACACTACTAGTGTGGGGTGATCATACACTACTAGTGTGGGGTGATCATACACTACTAGTGTGGGGTGATCATACACTACTAGTGTGGGGTGATCATACACTACTAGTGTGGGGTGATCATACACTACTAGTGTGGGGTGATCATACACTACTAGTGTGAGGTGATCATACACTACTAGTGTGGGGTGATCATACACTACTAGTGTGGGGTGATCATACACTACTAGTGTGGGGTGATCATACACTACTAGTGTGGGGTGATCATACACTACTAGTGTGGGTGATCATACACTACTAGTGTGGGGTGATCATACACTACTAGTGTGGGGTGATGATACACTACTAGTGTGGGGTGATCATACACTACTAGTGTGGGGTGATCATACACTACTAGTGTGGGGTGATCATACACTAGTAGTGTGGGGTGATGTAATGACGTCGACATCCTGCCTGGTACTGGTTTCAATATGGGATTGGAATGTCGCTTTAACGCTGAGCAAGACAACACTGTCTCAACATTGTACTCCCTGTTCTAATTAAGCAGAGTGTATCCTGGAATGGTGGTAGGAATGGTTGTGGTGGTGTCAGTAGAGCCAGTGGTGGTCACACTGGTGGTAGGGATGGTTGTGGTGGTGTCAGTAGAGCCAGTGGTGGTCACACTGGTGGTAGGGATGGTTGTGGTGGTGTCAGTAGAGCCAGTGGTGGTCACACTGGTGGTAGGGATGGTTGTGGTGGTGTCAGTAGAGCCAGTGGTGGTCACACTGTTGGTAGGGATGGTTGTGGTGGTGTCAGTAGAGCCAGTGGTGGTCACACTGGTGGTAGGGATGGTTGTGGTGGTGTCAGTAGAGCCAGTGGTGGTCACACTGGTGGTAGGGATGGTTGTGGTGATGTCAGTAGAGCCAGTGGTGGTCACACTGGTGGTAGGGATGGTTGTGGTGGTGTCAGTAGAGCCAGTGGTGGTCACACTGGTGGTAGGGATGGTTGTGGTGATGTCAGTAGAGCCAGTGGTGGTCACACTGGTGGTAGGGATGGTTGTGGTGGTGTCAGTAGAGCCAGTGGTGGTCACACTGGTGGTAGGGATGGTTGTGGTGGTGTCAGTAGAGCCAGTGGTGGTCACACTGGTGGTAGGGATGGTTGTGGTGGTGTCAGTAGAGCCAGTGGTGGTCACACTGGTGGTAGGGATGGTTGTGGTGGTGTCAGTAGAGCCAGTGGTGGTCACACTGGTGGTAGGGATGGTTGTGGTGGTGTCAGTAGAGCCAGTGGTGGTCACACTGGTGGTAGGGATGGTTGTGGTGGTGTCAGTAGAGCCAGTGGTGGTCACACTGGTGGTAGGGATGGTTGTGGTGGTGTCAGTAGAGCCAGTGGTGGTCACACTGGTGGTAGGGATGGTTGTGGTGGTGTCAGTAGAGCCAGTGGTGGTCACACTGGTGGTAGGGATGGTTGTGGTGGTGTCAGTAGAGCCAGTGGTGGTCACACTGGTGGTAGGGATGGTTGTGGTGGTGTCAGTAGAGCCAGTGGTGGTCACACTGGTGGTAGGGATGGTTGTGGTGATGTCAGTAGAGCCAGTGGTGGTCACACTGGTGGTAGGGATGGTTGTGGTGGTGTCAGTAGAGCCAGTGGTGGTCACACTGGTGGTAGGGATGGTTGTGGTGGATGTCAGTAGAGCCAGTGGTGGTCACACTGGTGGTAGGGATGGTTGTGGTGGTGTCAGTAGAGCCAGTGGTGGTCACACTGGTGGTAGGGATGGTTGTGGTGGTGTCAGTAGAGCCAGTGGTGGTCACACTGGTGGTAGGGATGGTTGTGGTGGTGTCAGTAGAGCCAGTGGTGGTCACACTGGTGGTAGGGATGGTTGTGGTGGTGTCAGTAGAGCCAGTGGTGGTCACACTGGTGGTAGGGATGGTTGTGGTGGTGTCAGTAGAGCCAGTGGTGGTCACACTGGTGGTAGGGATGGTTGTGGTGGTGTCAGTAGAGCCAGTGGTGGTCACACTGGTGGTAGGGATGGTTGTGGTGGTGTCAGTAGAGCCAGTGGTGGTCACACTGGTGGTAGGGATGGTTGTGGTGGTGTCAGTAGAGCCAGTGGTGGTCACACTGGTGGTAGGGATGGTTGTGGTGGTGTCAGTAGAGCCAGTGGTGGTCACACTGGTGGTAGGGATGGTTGTGGTGGTGTCAGTAGAGCCAGTGGTGGTCACACTGGTGGTAGGGATGGTTGTGGTGGTGTCAGTAGAGCCAGTGGTGGTCACACTGGTGGTAGGAATGGTTGTGGTGGTGTCAGTAGAGCCAGTGGTGGTCACACTGGTGGTAGGGATGGTTGTGGTGGTGTCAGTAGAGCCAGTGGTGGTCACATTGGTGGTAGGGATGGTTGTGGTGGTGTCAGTAGAGCCAGTGGTGGTATCAGATCCACTAGCACTGATGGTCCAGGATAGGGTTTCAGATCACATCCCACATAATGATCACAGTGATCGTGTCCTCAGCTCTCTGGATCGTCTTTATGATCCTCTTTTATTTTCTCCAGTCAAGATCAGTCGGGTGGGAGGAGGATGGGATCCCATCTTCCTTCCATTAGTCCAATGGGTTCTGGGTTGCTGGTGATGCTCCTAGAACGCTTCAGGGAAGTTCAGAGTCTATGTGTAATGTTCTTGCGTCGATAGTGGCAGGAAGTGGCCGGCCATCACAAGAGGTAGACATATAATGGTGTCACATTTTGTATCCCAAAACTTGTGTTGTGTTACATGAAATATAACGTTGGTCTTCACGTCCTCACAAGATGAGGTAACTCAGCCTCATCAATACCATGAGTTATACTGCACGATGACTCTGTCTTCTGAGTACCCTGGAGTACCCTGGAGTACGATAACTGTCCCTTGAGTACGATAATACTGTCCCTTGAGTACGATGACTATCCCATGAGTACGATAATACTGTCCCTTGAGTACGATAATACTGTCCCTTGAGTACGATGACTGTCACCCTGTAAACGATGACACCCGCACCCCCGATATCCCTTGAGTACGATGACTGTCTTATGAGTACGATAATACTGTCCCCTGAGTACGATGACTGTCTTATGAGTACGATAATACTGTCCCCTGAGTACGATGACTGTCTTATGAGTACGATAATACTGTCCCCTGAGTACGATGACTGTCTTATGAGTACGATAATACTGTCCCTTGAGTACGATGACTGTCCCTTGAGTACGATAATACTGTCCCCTGAGTACGATGACTGTCCCTTGAGTACCATAATACCGTCCCCTGAGTACGATGACTGTCCCTTGAGTACCATAATACCGTCCCCTGAGTACGATGACTGTCCCTTGAGTACCATAATACCGTCCCCTGAGTACGATGACTGTCCCTTGAGTACCATAATACCGTCCCCTGAGTACGATGACTGTCCCTTGAGTACCATAATACCGTCCCCTGAGTACGATGACTGTCCCTTGAGTACCATAATACCGTCCCCTGAGTACGATGACTGTCCCTTGAGTACCATAATACCGTCCCCTGAGTACGATGACTGTCCCTTGAGTACCATAATACCGTCCCCTGAGTACGATGACTGTCCCTTGAGTACCATAATACCGTCCCCTGAGTACGATGACTGTCCCTTGAGTACCATAATACCGTCCCCTGAGTACGATGACTGCCCCTTGAGTACCATAATACCGTCCCCTGAGTACGATGACTGTCCCTTGAGTACCATAATACCGTCCCCTGAGTACGATGACTGTCCCTTGAGTACCATAATACCGTCCCCTGAGTACGATGACTGTCCCTTGAGTACCATAATACCGTCCCCTGAGTACGATGACTGCCCCTTGAGTACCATAATACCGTCCCCTGAGTACGATGACTGTCCCTTGAGTACCATAATACCGTCCCCTGAGTACGATGACTGTCCCTTGAGTACCATAATACCGTCCCCTGAGTACGATGACTGTCCCTTGAGTACCATAATACCGTCCCCTGAGTACGATGACTGTCCCTTGAGTACCATAATACCGTCCCCTGAGTACGATGACTGTCCCTTGAGTACCATAATACTGTCCCCTGAGTACGATGACTGTCCCTTGAGTACGATAATACCGTCCCCTGAGTACGATGACTGTCCCTTGAGTACGATAATACCGTCCCCTGAGTACGATGACTGCCCCTTGAGTACCATAATACCGTCCCCTGAGTACGATGACTGTCCCTTGAGTACCATAATACTGTCCCCTGAGTACGATGACTGTCCCTTGAGTACCATAATACCGTCCCCTGAGTACGATGACTGCCCCTTGAGTACCATAATACCGTCCCCTGAGTACGATGACTGTCCCTTGAGTACCATAATACTGTCCCCTGAGTACGATGACTGCCCCTTGAGTACCATGATACTGTCCCCTGAGTACGATGACTGCCCCTTGAGTACCATAATACCGTCCCCTGAGTACGATGACTGTCCCTTGAGTACCATAATACCGTCCCCTGAGTACGATGACTGTCCCTTGAGTACCATAATACCGTCCCCTGAGTACGATGACTGTCTCTTGAGTACGATAATACTGTCACCTGAGTACGATGACTGTCTCTTGAGTACGATAATACTGTCCCCTGAGTACGATGACTGTCCCTTGAGTACGATAATACTGTCCCTTGAGTACGATGACTGCCCCTTGAGTACGATAATACTGTCCCTTGAGTACGATGACTGTCCCTTGAGTACGATAATACCGTCCCCTGAGTACGATGACTGCCCCTTGAGTACGATAATACTGTCCCTTGAGTACGATGACTGCCCCTTGAGTACGATAATACTGTCCCTTGAGTACGATGACTGTCCCTTGAGTACGATAATACCGTCCCCTGAGTACGATGACTGCCCCTTGAGTACGATAATACCGTCCCCTGAGTACGATGACTGCCCCTTGAGTACGATAATACTGTCCCCTGAGTACGATGACTGTCCCTTGAGTACGATAATACTGTCCCTTGAGTACGATGACTGCCCCTTGAGTACGATAATACTGTCCCCTGAGTACGATGACTGTCCCTTGAGTACGATAATACTGTCCCTTGAGTACGATGACTGCCCCTTGAGTACGATAATACTGTCCCTTGAGTACGATGACTGCCCCTTGAGTACGATAATACTGTCCCTTGAGTACGATAATACTGTCCCTTGAGTACGATAATACTGTCCCTTGAGTACGATAATACTATCCCTTGAGTACGATGACTGTCCCTTGAGTACGATGACTGTCCCTTGAGTACGATAATACTGTCCCTTGAGTACGATAATACTGTCCCCTGAGTACGATGACTGTCCCTTGAGTACGATAATACTGTCCCTTGAGTACGATAATACTGTCCCTTGAGTACGATAATACTGTCCCCTGAGTACGATAATACTGTCCCCTGAGTACGATGACTGTCCCTTGAGTACGATGACTCTCTCCCCCAAATATGGTGACATCATACTGCTTTGGAGAATGTCAGACTTGTACAAGAAATCACTAGGATGATTGGGTCAAGTTATCATACCTGATGGTGTATATAACCATTAACATTGTCTGGCCTCAAGGCTTGTCATTGATCAACTTAACTGTGACTGGATGTACGGTAACACATTTATTATACTGGATCATTTATATTTATTTTCCAATAATTTCATGGGAAACTTTCTATGTTGTGTCTCATGATATAAACTATTTAATTGTATGTCCAGCGAAAATTTTTTTGATGGTATATCGGTCAGCTTCGGTAACTTGCAGCCTCAGTCACCCCACATATCTGGTGGTGTGCACTGTGGGTAGTGAGTGTGTGCACTGTGGGTAGTGAGTGTGTGCCTCAGTCACCCCACATATCTGGTGGTGTGCACTGTGGGTAGTGAGTGTGTGCACTGTGGGTAGTGAGTGTGTGCCTCAGTCACCCCACATATCTGGTGGTGTGCACTGTGGGTAGTGAGTGTGTGCACTGTGGGTAGTGAGTGTGTGCCTCAGTCACCCCACATATCTGGCGGTGTGCACTGTGGGTAGTGAGTGTGTGCCTCAGTCACCCCACATTTCTGACAGTGTGCACTGTGGGTACTGAGTGTGTGCACTGTGGGTAGTGAGTGTGTGCCTCAGCCACACCACATTTCTGACAGTGTGCACTGTGGGTAGTGAGCGTGTGCCTCAGTCACCCCACATATCTGGTGGTGTGCACTGTGGGTAGTGAGCGTGTGCCTCAGTCACCCCACATATCTTATCGGTGTGCACTGTGGGTAGTGAGTGTGTGCCTCAGCCACACCACATTTCTGACAGTGTGCACTGTGGGTAGTGAGTGTGTGCCTCAGTCACCCCACATATCTGGTGGTGTGCACTGTGGGTAGTGAGTGTGTGCCTCAGTCACCCCACATATCTGGCGGTGTGCACTGTGGGTAGTGAGTGTGTGCCTCAGTCACCCCACATATCTGGTGGTGTGCACTGTGGGTAGTGAGTGTGTGCCTCAGTCACCCCACATTTCTGGTGGTGTGTACTGTGGGTAGTGAGTGTGTGCCTCAGTCACCCCACATTTCTGGTGGTGTGCACTGTGGGTAGTGAGTGTGTGCCTCAGCCACCCCACATATCTGGTGGTGTGCACTGTGGGTAGTGAGTGTGTGCCTCAGTCACCCCACATTTCTGGTGGTGTGCACTGTGGGTAGTGAGTGTGTGCCTCAGTCACCCCACATTTCTGGTGGTGTGCACTGTGGGTAGTGAGTGTGTGCCTCAGTCACCCCACATATCTGGTGGTGTGCACTGTGGGTAGTGAGTGTGTGCCTCAGTCACCCCACATTTCTGGCAGTGTGCACTGTGGGTAGTGAGTGTGTGCCTCAGTCACCCCACATATCTGGTGGTGTGCACTGTGGGTAGTGAGTGTGTGCCTCAGTCACCCCACATTTCTGGTGGTGTGCACTGTGGGTAGTGAGTGTGTGCCTCAGTCACCCCACATTTCTGGTGGTGTGCACTGTGGGTAGTGAGTGTGTGCCTCAGCCACCCCACATATCTGGCAGTGTGCACTGTGGGTAGTGAGTGTGTGCCTCAGTCACCCCACATATCTGGTGGTGTGCACTGTGGGTAGTGAGTGTGTGCCTCCGTCACCCCACATTCCTGACAGTGTGCACTGTGGGTAGTGAGCGTGTGCCTCAGTCACCCCACATTTCTGGCAGTGTGCACTGTGGGTAGTGAGTGTGTGCCTCAGTCACCCCACATTTCTGACAGTGTGCACTGTGGGTAGTGAGTGTGTGCCTCAGTCACCCCACATTTCTGACAGTGTGCACTGTGGGTAGTGAGCGTGTGCCTCAGTCACCCCACATTTCTGGCAGTGTGCACTGTGGGTAGTGAGCGTGTGCCTCAGTCACCCCACATTTCTGGCAGTGTGCACTGTGGGTAGTGAGTGTGTGCCTCAGTCACCCCACATTTCTGACAGTGTGCACTGTGGGTAGTGAGCGTGTGCCTCAGTCACCCCACATATCTGGTGGTGTGCACTGTGGGTAGTGAGTGTGTGCCTCAGTCACACCACATTTCTGGTGGTGTGCACTGTGGGTAGTGAGTGTGTGCCTCAGTCACCCCACATATCTGGTGGTGTGCACTGTGGGTAGTGAGTGTGTGCCTCAGTCACCCCACATATCTGGTGGTGTGCACTGTGGGTAGTGAGTGTGTGCCTCAGTCACCCCACATATCTGGCGGTGTGCACTGTGGGTAGTGAGTGTGTGCCTCAGTCACCCCACATATCTGGTGGTGTGCACTGTGGGTAGTGAGTGTGTGCCTCAGTCACCCCACATTTCTGGTGGTGTGCACTGTGGGTAGTGAGTGTGTGCCTCAGTCACCCCACATATCTGGTGGTGTGCACTGTGGGTAGTGAGTGTGTGCCTCAGTCACCCCACATATCTGGTGGTGTGCACTGTGGGTAGTGAGTGTGTGCCTCAGTCACCCCACATATCTGGTGGTGTGCACTGTGGGTAGTGAGTGTGTGCCTCAGTCACCCCACATATCTGGCTGGTGTGCACTGTGGGTAGTGAGTGTGTGCCTCAGTCACCCCACATATCTGGCGGTGTGCACTGTGGGTAGTGAGTGTGTGCCTCAGTCACCCCACATATCTGGTGGTGTGCACTGTGGGTAGTGAGTGTGTGCCTCAGTCACCCCACATTTCTGGTGGTGTGCACTGTGGGTAGTGAGTGTGTGCCTCAGTCACCCCACATATCTGGTGGTGTGCACTGTGGGTAGTGAGTGTGTGCCTCAGTCACCCCACATATCTGGAGGTGTGCACTGTGGGTAGTGAGTGTGTGCCTCAGTCACCCCACATTTCTGGTGGTGTGCACTGTGGGTAGTGAGTGTGTGCCTCAGTCACCCCACATATCTGGTGTGTGCACTGTGGGTAGTGAGTGTGTGCCTCAGTCACCCCACATTTCTGGAGTGTGCACTGTGGGTAGTGAGTGTGTGCCTCAGTCACCCCACATTTCTGGTGGTGTGCACTGTGGGTAGTGAGTGTGTGCCTCAGTCACCCCACATATCTGGTGGTGTGCACTGTGGGTAGTGAGTGTGTGCCTCAGCCACCCCACATATCTGGCGGTGTGCACTGTGGGTAGTGAGTGTGTGCACTGTGGGTAGTGAGTGTGTGCCTCAGTCACCCCACATTTCTGGCAGTGTGCACTGTGGGTAGTGAGTGTGTGCCTCAGTCACCCCACATATCTGGTGGTGTGCACTGTGGGTAGTGAGTGTGTGCCTCAGTCACCCCACATATCTGGTGGTGTGCACTGTGGGTAGTGAGTGTGTGCCTCAGTCACCCCACATATCTGGCGGTGTGCACTGTGGGTAGTGAGTGTGTGCCTCAGCCACCCCACATTTCTGGCAGTGTGCACTGTGGGTAGTGAGTGTGTGCCTCAGTCACCCCACATTTCTGGCAGTGTGCACTGTGGGTAGTGAGTGTGTGCCTCAGTCACCCCACATATCTGGTGGTGTGCACTGTGGGTAGTGAGTGTGTGCCTCAGTCACCCCACATATCTGGTGGTGTGCACTGTGGGGAGTGAGTGTGGTGCTCAGTCACCCCACATTTCTGGCAGTGTGCACTGTGGGTAGTGAGTGTGTGCCTCAGTCACCCCACATATCTGGTGGTGTGCACTGTGGGTAGTGAGGTGTGTGTGCCCATCCACACCCACACTTTTGGATTATGCACTGTGAGGTCAGTGAGTTGTGCCCAGTCACCCGACTAATCTGGTGTGTGCACTGTGGTAGTGAGTGTGTCACTGTGGGTATAGTGTGTGCCTCGGTCCCCAGTTTCCAGGCAGTGCCACTTGGGTACTGATTGGTCACTTGGTAGTCAGTTGTGCCCACCAACCCACATATCTGGCGGACTCACTCTGGGTTTGTGTCCTAAGTTCACCCACATATCTGGGGCACACTGTGGGACTCAGTACTGGTTGTGTCCTGTCCACCCACATACTGCACACTGGACTTCATACTGGGTCTATGTGTCCCATTGTCCACCCATACTCAACTTGGTGGGACTTCACTGGGTGTCAGTTGAGTGTGGTGTGGTAGGACCCACAGTCCCAACAGCACTGCACACCTGGAGATCAATACGCCTTTGCCATTTGTCCCACATATGCACACCTGGACTAACGGTTGTGTCCATGTTGTAGTCAACAGTATGCACACTATGGTGTGATTCATACTGGTCCTTTGCCCATGTTTCTGGTCCTCCAGTACTGCACACTTGGGATCATACTGGGTCTTGTGTCCCATGTTGTCCCACCAGTACTGACACTAAAAGACCTTGGGGACTTCATACTGGGTCTTGTGTCCTATGTTGTCCCACCAGTACTGCACACTTTGGGGACTTCATACTGGGTCTTGTGTCCCATGTTGTCCCACCAGTACTGCACACTTGGGGACTTCATACTGGGTCTTGTGTCCCATGTTGTCCCACCAGTACTGCACACTTGGGGACTTCATACTGGGTCTTGTGTCCCATGTTGTCCCACCAGTACTGCACACTGGGGACTTCATACTGGGTCTTGTGTCCCATGTTGTCCCACCAGTACTGCACACTTGGGACTTCATACTGGGTCTTGTGTCCCATGTTGTCCCACCAGTACTGCACACTTGGGGGACTTCATACTGGGTCTTGTGTCCCATGTTGTCCCACCAGTACTGCACACTTGGGGACTTCATACTGGGTCTTGTGTCCCATGTTGTCCCACCAGTACTGCACACTTGGGGACTTCATACTGGGTCTTGTGTCCCATGTTGTCCCACCAGTACTGCACACTTGGGGACTTCATACTGGGTCTTGTGTCCCATGTTGTCCCACCAGTACTGCACACTTGGGGACTTCATACTGGGTCTTTGTTGTCCCACCAGTACTGCACACTGGGGGACTTCATACTGGGTCTTGTGTCCCATGTTGTCCCACCAGTACTGCACACTTGGGGACTTCATACTGGTCTTGTTTCCCATGTTGTCCCACCTAGTACTGCACACTTGGGGACTTCATACTGGGTCTTGTGTCCCATGTTGTCCACCAGTACTGCACACTTGGGGACTTCATACTGGGTCTTGTGTCCCATGTTGTCCCACCAGTACTGCACACTTGGGGACTTCATACTGGGTCTTGTGTCCCATGTTGTCCCACCAGTACTGCACACTTGGGGACTTCATACTGGGTCTTGTGTCCCATGTTGTCCCACCAGTACTGCACACTTGGGGACTTCATACTGGGTCTTGTGTCCCATGTTGTCCCACCAGTACTGCACACTTGGGGACTTCATACTGGGTCTTGTGTCCCATGTTGTCCCACCAGTACTGCACACTTGGGGACTTCATACTGGGTCTTGTGTCCCATGTTGTCCCACCAGTACTGCACACTTGGGGACTTCATACTGGGTCTTGTGTCCCATGTTGTCCCACCAGTACTGCACACTTGGGGACTTCATACTGGGTCTTGTGTCCCATGTTGTCCCACCAGTACTGCACACTGGGGGACTTCATACTGGGTCTTGTGTCCCATGTTGTCCCACCAGTACTGCACACTTGGGGACTTCATACTGGGTCTTGTGTCCCATGTTGTCCCACCAGTACTGCACACTTGGGGACTTCATACTGGGTCTTGTGTCCCATGTTGTCCCACAAGTACTGCACACTTGGGGACTTCATACTGGGTCTTGTGTCCCATGTTGTCCCACCAGTACTGCACACTTGGGGACTTCATACTGGGTCTTGTGTCCCATGTTGTCCCACCAGTACTGCACACTTGGGGACTTCATACTGGGTCTTGTGTCCCATGTTGTCCCACCAGTACTGCACACTTGGGGACTTCATACTGGGTCTTGTGTCCCATGTTGTCCCACCAGTACTGCACTACTGGGGGACTTCATACTGGGTCTTGTGTCCCATGTTGTCCACCAGTACTGCACACTTGGGGACTTCATACTGGGTCTTGTGTCCCATGTTGTCCCACAGTACTGCACACTTGGGGACTTCATACTGGGTCTTGTGTCCCATGTTGTCCCACCAGTACTGCACACTTGGGGACTTCATACTGGGTCTTGTGTCCCATGTTGTCCCACCAGTACTGCACACTTGGGGACTTCATACTGGGTCTTGTGTCCCATGTTGTCCACCAGTACTGCACACTTGGGGACTTCATACTGGGTCTTGTGTCCCATGTTGTCCCACCAGTACTGCACACTTGGGACTTCATACTGGGTCTGTGTCCATGTTGTCCACAGTACTGCACACTGGGGGACTTCATACTGGGTCTTGTGTCCCATGTTGTCCCACCAGTATGCACACTGGGACTTCATACTGGGTCTTGTGTCCATGTTGTCCACCAGTACTGCACACTTGGGGACTTCATACTGGTCTTGTGTCCCATTTGTCCCACCAGTACTGCACACTTGGGACTTCATACTGGTCTTGTGTCCCATGTTGTCCCACCAGTACTGCACACTTGGGGACTTCATACTGGGTCTGTGTCCCATGTTGTCCCACCAGTACTCACACTGGGGACTTCATACTGGTCTTGTGTCCCATGTTGTCCCACCAGTACTGCACACTTGGGACTTCATACTGGTCTTGTGTCCCATGTTGTCCCACCAGTACTGCACACTTGGGGACTTCACTACTGGGTCTTGTGTCCATGTTGTCCCACCAGTACTGCACACTTGGGGACTTCATACTGGGTCTTGTGTCCCATGTTGTCCACCAGTACTGCACACTTGGGGACTTCATACTGGGCTCTTGTGTCCCATGTTGTCCCACCAGTACTGCACACTGGGGACTTCATACTGGGTCTTGTGTCCCATGTTGTCCCACCAGTGTCTTGCACACTTAGGGGACTTCATACTGGGTCTTGTGTCCCATGTTGTCCCAACCCAGTACTGCCACACTGGGGGACTTCATACTGGGTCTTGTGTCCCATGTTGCTCCCACCAGTACTGCACACTTGGGGACTTCATACGGGTCTTGAGTCCCATGTTGTCCCACAGTACTGCACACTTGGGGACTTCATACTGGGTCTTGTGTCCCATGTTGCTCCCACCAGTACTGCACACTTGGGGACTTCATACTGGGTCTTGTGTCCCATGTTGTCCCACCAGTACTGCACACTTGGGGACTTCATACTGGGTCTTGTTGTCCCATGTTGTCCCACCAGTACTGCACAACTTGGGGACTTCATACTGGGTCTTGTGTCCCATGTTGTCCACCAGTACTGCACACTTGGGGACTTCATACTGGGTCTTGTGTGCCATGTTGTCTCACCAGTACTGCACACTGGGGGACTTCATACTGGGTCTTGTGTCCCATGTTGTCTCACCAGTACTGCACACTTGGGGACTTCATACTGGGTCTTGTGTCCCATGTTGTCCCACCAGTACTGCACACTTGGGGACTTCATACTGGGTCTTGTGTCCCATGTTGTCCCACCAGTACTGCACACTTGGGGACTTCATACTGGGTCTTGTGTCCCATGTTGTCTCACCAGTACTGCACACTTGGGGACTTCATACTGGGTCTTGTGTCCCATGTTGTCCCACCAGTACTGCACACTGGGGGACTTCATACTGGGTCTTGTGTCCCATGTTGTCCCACCAGTACTGCACACTTGGGGACTTCATACTGGGTCTTGTGTCCCATGTTGTCTCACCAGTACTGCACACTTGGGGACTTCATACTGGGTCTTGTGTCCCATGTTGTCCCACCAGTACTGCACACTTGGGGACTTCATACTGGGTCTTGTGTCCCATGTTGTCCCACCAGTACTGCACACTTGGGGACTTCATACTGGGTCTTGTGTCCCATGTTGTCCCACCAGTACTGGACACTGGGGTATATCCCAGCCCCAGGGACATGTTATCCCAGTACCTCCTGTGTGTGTGTGTGCAGGCCTCACATCACACAACTTATCTCTTCTTCCTTTACATACAAGCTTCATGCAACAGTTTACTGAAACACACAGGATTTACATACGTGTATATATACATGTGAGGTTGTGACCACACACCTGCAGTGACTTGGAATCTCCTTTGTCTGCCTAGGAGACTTGCATCTCCATGATGAACACGTCTCCTAAATGTATTTAGATGTGTTTCCCAACCCAAGCCTCATGATGAAGTAGCACTATGTTCGTCAGGCGTCCATTGTGTTGGAATTGTCTTGTCTTGCCCCAAACAGCTGGTTTGGAGGTAGTTATCTCAGGTGTTTCAGCCCGTACGATCAACGATATGGTTGTGGGCAAGACTTGCTCCGTCTTGTTATAATGTGTATGTGGCGCAGACATGATGCGCAGGTCCTTACTGCCAGACAAGGCCATTACCTGGTTCATCCTGCAGGATGTCAGATGCCATTAACAAGGAGCAGCACCACACGGGTAGTGGACCCCCGCACGAACCACTACCCAGGGTGATGACCGCTCACCCTGCCACTACCCAGGGTGATGACTGCTCACCCTGCCACTACCCAGGGTGATGACCGCTCACATTGCCACTACCCAGGGTGGTGACCGCTCACCCTGCCACTACCCAGAGTGATGACCGCTCACCCTGCCACTACCCAGGGTGATGACCGCTCACATTGCCACTACCCAGGGTGGTGACTGCTCACCCTGCCACTACCTAGGGTGGTGACCGCTCACCCTGCCACTACCCAGGGTGATGACCGCTCACCCTGCCACTACCCAGGGTGGTGACTGCTCACCCTGCCACTACCTAGGGTGGTGACCGCTCACCCTGCCACTACCCAGGGTGATGACCGATCACCCTGCCACTACCCAGGGTGGTGACCGATCACCCTGCCACTACCCAGGGTGGTGACCGCTCACCCTGCCACTACCCAGGGTGATGACCGCTCACCCTGCCACTACCCAGGGTGGTGACTGCTCACCCTGCCACTACCTAGGGTGGTGACCGCTCACCCTGCCACTACCCAGGGTGATGACCGCTCACCCTGCCACTACCCAGGGTGATGACCACTCACCCTGCCACTACCCAGGGTGATGACTGCTCACCCTGCCACTACCCAGGGTGGTGACTGCTCACCCTGCCACTACCCAGGGTGATGATCGTTCACCCTGCCACTACCCAGGGTGATGACCGCTCACCCTGCCACTACCCAGGGTGATGACCGCTCACCCTGCCACTACCCAGGGTGATGACCGATCACCCTGCCACTACCCAGGGTGATGACCGCTCACCCTGCCACTACCCAGGGTGATGACCGCTCACCCTGCCACTACCCAGGGTGATGACTGCTCACCCTGCCACTACCTAGGGTGGTGACCGCTTACCCTGCCACTACCCAGGGTGATGACCGATCACCCTGCCACTACCCTGTGTGAGGACAGCATGCCCGACATCCATCTCTCTCTCTCTCTCTCTCTCTCTCTCTCTCTCTCTCTCTCTCTCTCTCTCTCTCTCTCTCTCTCTCTCCCTTAGTTTCCCATCATATCCTCGACTCTCTCTCTCCCTTCCCCTGGCAGTTCCTCTCCTCACTGAGAAGACTACAGCCACGAGAACATAGCCTCTCTCTTCCCCAGTGTTCACTTCTCCCACTTTGTATATATGAATATAAAGTGTGTCACTACCACTGGGGTGCATTACGGATTGAAATTTGCGTGTACGACACGTAGATCCACGATGGCTGGGGAGGGAGGAAGGTTTGAGACCAGAGACCAGTGTGTCAAGAGACAGTTTCAGTAGCTGACCAATCACTTGTTGTCACATGATATCATACAGAGAGCGACTGGGTCTAGCCCCGGGTCTGAGGACGTATGGAACCCAGAGACAAACCCACCTTGTAGGAGCCTTGGAACCCAGAGACAAACTCACCTTGTAGGAACCTTGGAACCCAGAGACAAACCCACCTTGTAGGAACCTTGTTGTCACATGATATCATACAGAGAGCGGCTGGGTCTAGCCCCGGGTCTGAGGACGTATGGAACCCAGAGACAAACCCACCTTGTGGGAGCCTTGGAACCCAGAGACAAACCCACCTTGTAGGAACCTTGGAACCCAGAGACAAACCCACCTTGTGGGAGCCTTGGAACCCAGAGACAAACCCACCTTGTAGGAACCTTGGAACCCAGAGACAAACCCAACTTGTAGGAACCTTGGAACCCAGAGACAAACCCACCTTCTAGGAGACTTGGAACCCAGAGACAAACTCACCTTGTAGGAACCTTGGAACCCAGAGACAAACCCACCTTGTAGGAACCTTGGAACCCAGGGACAAACCCACCTTGTAGGAACCTTGGAACCCAGAGACAAACCCACCTTGTAGGAACCTTGGAACCCAGAGACAAACCCACCTTGTAGGAACCTTGGAACCCAGAGACAAACCCACCTTGTAGGAGACTTGGAACCCAGAGACAAACTCACCTTGTAGGAACCTTGGAACCCAGAGACAAACCCACCTTGTAGGAACCTTGGAACCCAGAGACAAACCCACCTTGTAGGAACCTTGGAACCCAGAGACAAACTCACCTTGTAGGAACCTTGGAACCCAGAGACAAACCCACCTTGTAGGAACCTTGGAACCCAGAGACAAACCCACCTTGTAGGAACCTTGGAACCCAGAGACAAACCCACCTTGTAGGAACCTTGTTGTCACATGATATCATACAGAGAGCGGCTGGGTCTAGCCCCGGGTCTGAGGACGTATGGAACCCAGAGACAAACCCACCTTGTGGGAGCCTTGGAACCCAGAGACAAACCCACCTTGTAGGAGCCTTTTCTGACCGTAGTCCTCTTAACCACCTTATCATACTGTGTTTCCTCAAATAACCAATCGTGTCGTCACATAGTCACATAACACCATCACCAGAAGGTAAGTGTCAGGGTGTTGGTGTGTGAGGCTGGATGGAAGCGCCACTGGGGAAAGGATTTTACTCAGTGTACAGTGAGAACAACCCACTTGGTAACTACACGTGTGCTGTCACATTTAGTGGATCATTGAAAACTGGACAGTTCTGAACCAGAACACTTAACGTATAGTTCAAACATCGACCATAAAAACTGCTAATGATTCAATGATGACTATAAATGTAGTTAAGGAATGGGATATGCCAACTGCAATACGAAATATCTGAGCAATAGCTTGGTACAATAAACAGATGTTTTCAATACGAACGGTATAAACATTCTTCTATATATATATATATATATATATATATATATATATATATATATATATATATATATATATATATATATATATATATATATATATTATCCCTGGGGATAGGGGAGAAAGAATACTTGCCACGTATTCCCTGCGTGTCGTAGAAGGCGACTAAAAGGGGAGGGAGCGGGGGTGCTGGAAATCCTCCCCTCTCGTTTTTTTTTTCTTAATTTTTCCAAAAGAAGGAACAGAGAACGAGGCCAGGTGAGGATATTCTCTCAGAGGCCCAGTCCTCTGTTCTTAACGCTACCTTGCTAACGCGGGAAATGGCGAATAGTATGAAAGAAGAAAAAAGAAATATATATATATTTACTCACCCTGTAAATATAATGACTAGGTGTGTGTTGTCCTTCTTGTAACATGATAATGGTAACATATAAAGCATTATATCAATAATGATACATATCATTATCTACCTCACAATACACAACTGGTGTCACTTGGCAACATTTGATGGAGAACTTCAAGTTACCACCATCCGTTGGTGGAGGTGGCCCACCATACGTTGATGACAGCCATGTAAAGTGATATTGACTTTGTAATTAACAATAAAGTTCCATGTAAGATAATCCAGCAGTGCATTGTGTAGGACAAGTTCATATCAAGACTTACTATATATTGGTTCAGTTCCCAGCCCACCAGCCAGCCAGCTTGTGTTCCAATCCCCTTATGGTATATTAAGTCCAGATATAAACCATAAGAGACCAACTTAGACAAGAGTCCAACAACGGGACGAGATTCAAAGGTCATAAACAGCAGGAGGGCCTGTTATTGGCCCTGAAGTGGAGCCTTCCAGCTAGGTGAAGAAACCTTGCTGGAATAACTCCTGGAATGATGGGCTCTCTCTCTCTGGGTTCCTTGATCATACATCCAGGTGAACACAGAGGTACTGAGACCCAGCCGGCCACACATGTACCGTTGCACAGACAGGTGAACACAGAGGTCCTGGGACCCAGCCGGCCACACATGTACCGTTGCACAGACAGGTGAACACAGAGGCCCTGGGACCCAGCCGGCTGCACATGTACCGTTGCACAGACAGGTGAACACAGAGGTCCTGGGACCCAGCCGGCCACACATGTACCGTTGCACAGACAGGTGAACACAGAGGCCCTGGGACCCAGCCGGCTGCACATGTACCGTTGCACAGACAGGTGAACACAGAGGTACTGGGACCCAGCCAGCCACACATGTACCTTTGCACAGACAGGTGAACACAGAGGTCGTGGGACCCAGCCGGCTGCACATGTACCGTTGCACAGACAGGTGAACACAGAGGTCGTGGGACCCAGCCGGCCACACATGTACCGTTGCACAGACAGGTGAACACAGAGGTCGTGGGACCCAGCCGGCTGCACATGTACCGTTGCACAGACAGGTGAACACAGAGGTCGTGGGACCCGGCCGGCAGCACACATGTACCGTTGCACAGACAGGTGAACACAGAGGTCGTGGGACCCAGCCGGCCACACATGTACCGTTGCACAGACAGGTGAACACAGAGGTCCTGGGACCCGGCCGGAAGCACACATGTACCGTTGCACAGACAGGCGATGAAGCCTGGCATAGTGGGACACAGAGGCCCGAGCATGGTAGGACACAGTGTTGCTGTAGCTCAGACACTTGAGGACACAGTGGTGCTGAAGCCCAAACCATGTAGGACACAGAGATACTAGAGCCTAAGTACCGTGAGATATAGTGGTATTGAAGCCTCGGCGGTGTGGAACACAGTGGAACCTGAGCCCTGGTACCATGGAACACAGACGTGCTGGTGCCCAGGTACCATGGGACACAGACGTGCTGGTGCCCAGGTACCATGGGACACAGACGTGCTGGTGCCCAAGTACCATGGAACACAGACGTGTGGTGCACAGGTACCATGAACACAGACGTGCTGGTGCCCAGGTACCATGGAACACAGAGGTGCTGGTGTCCAGGTACCATGGAACACAGACGTGCTGGGCCCAGGTACATGGAATAGAGACGTGCTGTGCACAGGTACCATGGTCACAGACGGCTGGTGCCCAGGTACCGTAGAACAAAGACGTGCTGGTGCCCAGGTACCATGAAACACAGAGGTTCTGAAGTCCAGGTTTTAAGTCCAGGTACCATGGAAAACAGACATGTTGGTGCCTAGGTACCATGGAAAACAGATGTGCTGGTGCCCAGGTACCATGAACACAGAGGTGCTGGAGCTCAGATACCATGGAACACAGACGTGCTGGTGCCCAGGTACCATGGAACACAAACGTGTTGGTGCCCAGGTACCATGAAACACAGAGGTGCTGGAGCCCAGGTACCATGGAACACAGACATGCTGGTGCCCAGGTACGATGAAACACAGACGTGCTGGTGCCCAAGTACCATGGAACACAGACGTGCTGGTGCCCAGGTACCATGGAACACAGACGTGCTGGTGCTCAGGTACCATGGAACACAGACATGTTGGTGCCTAGGTACCATGGAAAACAGATGTGCTGGTGCCCAGGTACCATGAAACACAGACGTGCTGGAGCCCAGGTACCATTGAACACACGTGGCTGGAACCCAAGGTACCATGGAACACATACGTGCTGGTGCCCAGGTACCATGGAACACAGACGTGCTGGATGCCCAAGATACATGGAACACAGACGTGCTGGTTCCCAGGTACCATGGAACACAGACGTGCTGGTGCCCAGGTACCATGGAACACAGACGTGCTGGTGCCAGGTACCATGGAACACAGACGTGCTGGTGCCCAGGTACCATGGAACACAGACGTGCTGGTGCCCAGGTACCATGGAACACAGACGTGCTGGAGCCCAGGTACCATGGAACAGAGACGTGCTGGTGCCCAGGTACCATGGAACACGACGTGCTGGTGCCCAGGTACCATGGACACAGACGGTGCTGGTGCCCAGGTACCATGGAACACAGACGGTGCTGGTGCCCAGGTACCATGGAAACACAGACGTGCTGGTGCCCAGGTACCATGGAACAGAGACGTGCTGGTGCCCAGAGTACCATGGAACACAGAGGTGCTGGTGCCCAGGTACCATGGAACACAGACGTGCTGGTGCCCAGGTACCATGGAACACAGACGTGCTGGTGCCCAGGTACCATGGAACACAGACGTGCTGGTGCCCATGTACCATGGACAAAGACGTGCTGGTGCCCAGGTACCATGGTCACGAGACGTGCTGGTGCCCAGGTACCATGGACACAGACGTGCTGGTGCCCAGGTACCATGGAACACAGACGTGCTGGTGCCCAGGTACCATGGAACACAGACGGCTGGTGCCCAGGTACCATGGAACACAGACGTGCTGGTGCCCAGGTACCATGGAACACAGACGTGCTGGTGCCCAGGTACCATGGAACACAGCGTGCTGGTGCCCAGGTACCATGGAACACAGAGACGATGCTGGTGCCCAGGTACCATGGAACACAGACGTGCTGGTGCCCAGTACCATGGACCACAGACGTGCGGTGCCCAGGTACCATGGAACACAGACGTCTGGTGCCCAGGTACCATGGACACAGAACTGCTGGTGCCCAGGTACCATGAACACAGACGTGTTGGTGCCCAGGTACCATGGAACACAGGACGTGCTGGTCCGGGACCATGAACACGGTGGACCAGGCTGGAAACAGAGACGTGGTGCCCAGGTACCATGGAACACAGACGTGCTGGTGCCCAGGTACCATGGTACACAGACGTGCTGGTGCCCTGGTACCATGAACACAGACGGTGGAGCCCAGGTACCATGGAACACAGACGTGCTGGTGCCCAGGTACCATGGAACACAGACGGTGTTGGTGCCCAGGTACCATGGAACACAGACGTGCTGTGCCCAGGTACCATGGAACACAGACGTGTTGGTGCCCAGTACCATGGAACACAGACGTGCTGGTGCCCAGGTACCATGGAACACAGACGTGTTGGGTGCCCAGGTACCATGGAACACAGACGTGCTGGTGCCCAGTACCATGGAACACAGACGTTGCTGGTGCCCAGGTACCATGAACACAGACGTGTGGTGCCCAGGTACCATGGAACACAGACGTGCTGGTGCCCAGGTACCATGAACACAGACGTGCTGGTGCCCAGGTACCATGGAAACACAGACGTGCTGGTGCCCAGGTACCATGGAACACAGACGTGCTGGTGCCAGGTACCATGGAACACAGACGTGCTGGTGCCCAGGTACCATGGAACACAGACGTGCTGGTGCCCAGGTACCATGGAACACAGACGTGCTGGTGCCCAGGTACCATGGAACACAGACGTGCTGGTGCCCAGGTACCATGGTACTCAGAGTGCCTGTTGTGCCCAGGTACCATGGAACACAGACGTGCTGGTGCCCAGGTAACATGGAACACAGACGTGCTGGTGCCCAGGTACCATGGAACACAGACGTGCTGGTGCCCAGGTACCATGGAACACAGACGTGCTGGTGCCCAGGTACCATGGAACACAGGACGTACTGGTGCCCAGGTACCATGGAACAGACGTGCTGGTGCCCAGGTACCATGGAACACAGACGTGCTGGTGCCCAGATACCATGGAACACAGACGTGCTGGTGCCCAGGTACCATGGAACACAGACGTGCTGGTGCCCAGGTACCATGGAACACAGACGTGCTGGTGCCCAGGTACCATGGACACAGACGTGCTGGTGCCCAGGTACCATGGAACACAGACGTGCTGGTGCCCAGGTACCATGGAACACAGACGTGCTGGTGCCCAGGTACCATGGAACACAGACGTGCTGGTGCCCAGGTACCATGGAACACAGACGTGCTGGTGCCCAGGTACCATGGAACACAGACGTGCTGGTGCCCAGGTACCATGGAACACAGACGTGCTGGTGCCCAGGTACCATGGAACACAGACGTGCTGGTGCCCAGGTACCATGGAACACAGACGTGCTGGTGCCCAGGTACCATGGAACACAGACGTGCTGGTGCCCAGGTACCATGGAACACAGAGTGCTGGTGCCCAGGTACCATGAAACACAGACGTGCTGGTGCCCAGGTACCATGGAACACAGAGGTGCTGGTGCCCAGGTACCATGGAACACAGACGTGCTGGTGCCCAGGTACCATGGAACACAGACGTGCTGGTGCCCAGGTACCATGGAACACAGAGGTGCTGGTGCCCAGGTACCATGGAACACAGACGTGCTGGTGCCCAGGTACCATGAACACAGACGTGCTGGTGCCCAGGTACCATGGAACACAGAGGTGCTGGTGCCCAGGTACCATGGAACACAGACGTGCTGGTGCCCAGGTACCATGGAACACAGACGTGCTGGTGCCCAGGTACCATGGAACACAGACGTGCTGGTGCCCAGGTACCATGGAACACAGACGTGCTGGTGCCCAGGTACCATGGAACACAGACGTGCTGGTGCCCAGGTACCATGGAACACAGACGTGCTGGTGCCCAGGTACCATGGAACACAGAGGTGCTGGTGCCCAGGTACCATGGAACACAGACGTGCTGGTGCCCAGGTACCATGGAACACAGACGTGCTGGTGCCCAGGTACCATGGAACACAGACGTGCTGGTGCCCAGGTACCATGGAACACAGACGTGCTGGTGCCCAGGTACCATGGAACACAGACGTGCTGGTGCCCAGGTACCATGAACACAGACGTGCTGGTGCCCAGGTACCATGGAACACAGACGTGCTGGTGCCCAGGTACCATGGAACACAGACGTGCTGGTGCCCAGGTACCATGGAACACAGACGTGCTGGTGCCCAGGTACCATGGAAACACAGACGTGCTGGTGCCCAGGTACCATGGAAACACAGACGTGCTGGTGCCCAGGTACCATGGAACACAGACGTGCTGGTGCCCAGGTACCATGGAACACAGACGTGCTGGTGCCCAGGTACCATGGAACACAGACGTGCTGGTGCCCAGGTACCATGGAACACAGACGGTGCTGGTGCCCAGGTACCATGGAACACAGACGGTGCTGGTGCCCAGGTACCATGGAACACAGACGTGCTGGTGCCCAGGTACCATGGAACACAGACGTGCTGGTGCCCAGGTACCATGGAACACAGACGTGCTGGTGCCCAGGTACCATGGAACACAGACGTGCTGGTGCCCAGGTACCATGGAACACAGACGTGCTGGTGCCCAGGTACCATGGAACACAGACGTGCTGGTGCCCAGGTACCATGGAACACAGACGTGCTGGTGCCCAGGTACCATGGAACACAGAGGTGCTGGTGCCCAGGTACCATGAAACACAGACGTGCTGGTGCCCAGGTACCATGGAACACAGAGGTGCTGGTGCCCAGGTACCATGGAACACAGAGGTGCTGGAGCCCAGGTACCATGAACACAGACGTGCTGGTGCCCAGGTACCATGGAACACAGACGTGCTGGTGCCCAGGTACCATGGAACACAGAGCGTGCTGGTGCCCAGGTACCATGAAACAGACGTGCTGGTGCCCAGGTACCATGGAACACAGACGTGCTGGTGCCCAGGTACCATGGAACACAGAAGTGCTGGTGCCCAGGTACCATGGAACACAGACGTGCTGGTGCCCAGGTACCATGGAATACAGACGTGCTGGTGCCCAGGTACCATGAAACAGATGTGCTTCTGCCCAGGTACCATGAAACAGATGTGCTTCTGCCCAGGTACCATGGAACACAGATGTGCTGGTGCCCAGGTACCATGGAACACAGATGTGCTGGTGCCCAGGTACCATGGAACACAGACGTGCTGGAGCCCAGGTACCATGGAACACAGACGTGCTGGTGCCCAGGTACCATGGAACACAGACGTGCTGGTGCCCAGGTACCATGGAACACAGACGTGCTGGTGCCCAGGTACCATGGAACACAGATGTGCTGGTGCCCAGGTACCATGGAACACAGACGTGCTGGTGCCCAGGTACCATGGAACACAGAGGTGCTGGTGCCCAGGTACCATGAAACACAGATGTGCTGGTGCCCAGGTACCATGGAACACAGACGTGCTGGTGCCCAGGTACCATGGAACACAGAGGTGCTGGTGCCCAGGTACCATGGAACACAGACGTGCTGGTGCCCAGGTACCATGGAACACAGACGTGCTGGTGCCCAGGTACCATGGAACACAGACGTGCTGGTGCCCAGGTACCATGGAACACAGACGTGCTGGTGCCCAGGTACCATGGAACACAGACGTGCTGGTGCCCAGGTACCATGGAACACAGACGTGCTGGAGCCCAGGTACCATGGAACACAGACGTGCTGGTGCCCAGGTACCATGGAACACAGACGTGCTGGTGCCCAGGTACCATGAACACAGATGTGCTGGTGCCCAGGTACCATGGAACACAGACGTGCTGGTGCCCAGGTACCATGGAACACAGAGGTGCTGGAGTCCAGGTACCATGGAACACAGACGTGCTGGTGTCCAGGTACCATGGAACACAGAGGTGCTGGTGCCCAGGCACCATGGAACACAGACGTGCTGGTGCCCAGGTACCATGGAGCACAGACGTGCTGGAGCCCAGGTACCATGGAGCACAGACGTGCTGGTGCCCAGGTACCATGAAACACAGACGTGCTGGTGCCCAGGTACCATGGAACACAGACGTGCTGGTGCCCAGGTACCATGGAACACAGAGGTGCTGGAGCCAGGTACCATGGAACACAGACGTGCTGGTGCCCAGGTACCATGGAACACAGAGGTGCTGGTGCCCAGGTACCATGGAACACAGACGTGCTGGTGCCCAGGTACCATGGAACACAGACGTGCTGGTGCCCAGGTACCGTGAGACACAGACGTGCTGGTGCCCAGGTACCATGGAACACAGACGTGCTGGTGCCCAGGTACCGTGAGACACAGACGTGCTGGTGCCCAGGTACCATGGAACACAGACGTGCTGGTGCCCAGGTACCATGGAACACAGACGTGCTGGTGCCCAGGTATCATGGAACACAGACGTGCTGGTGCCCAGGTACCATGGAACACAGACGTGCTGGTGCCCAGGTACCATGGAACACAGACGTGCTGGTGCCCAGGTATCATGGACCACAGACGTGCTGGTGCCCAGGTACCATGAAGCACAGACGTGCTGGTGCCCAGGTACCATGGAACACAGACGTGCTGGTGCCCAGGTATCATGGACCACAGACGTGCTGTTGCCCAGGTACCGTGAGACACAGACGTGCTGGTGCCCAGGTACCATGGAACACAGACGTGCTGGTGCCCAGGTACCGTGAGACACAGACGTGCTGGTGCCCAGGTACCATGGAACACAGACGTGCTGGTGCCCAGGTACCATGGAACACAGACGTGCTGGTGCCCAGGTACCATGGAACACAGAGGTGCTGGTGCCCAGGTACCATGGAACACAGACGTGCTGGTGCCCAGGTACCATGGAACACAGACGTGCTGGTGCCCAGGTACCATGGAACACAGACGTGCTGGTGCCCAGGTACCATGGAACACAGACGTGCTGGTGCCCAGGTACCATGGAACACAGACGTGCTGGTGCCCAGGTACCATGGAACACAGACGTGCTGGTGCCCAGGTACCATGGAACACAGACGTGCTGGTGCCCAGGTACCATGGAACACAGACGTGCTGGTGCCCAGGTACCATGGAACACAGACGTGCTGGTGCCCAGGTACCATGGAACACAGACGTGCTGGTGCCCAGGTACCATGGAACACAGACGTGCTGGTGCCCAGGTACCATGGAACACAGACGTGCTGGTGCCCAGGTACCATGGAACACAGACGTGCTGGTGCCCAGGTACCATGGAACACAGACGTGCTGGTGCCCAGGTACCATGAGACACAGGCGTGCTGGTGCCCAGGTACCATGGAACACAGACGTGCTGGTGCCCAGGTACCATGGAACACAGACGTGCTGGTGCCCAGGTACCATGGAACACAGACGTGCTGGTGCCCAGGTACCATGGAACACAGACGTGCTGGTGCCCAGGTACCATGGAACACAGACGTGCTGGTGCCCAGGTACCATGGAACACAGACGTGCTGGTGCCCAGGTACCATGGAACACAGACGTGCTGGTGCCCAGGTACCATGGAACACAGACGTGCTGGTGCCCAGGTACCATGGAACACAGACGTGCTGGTGCCCAGGTACCATGGAACACAGACGTGCTGGTGCCCAGGTACCATGGAACACAGACGTGCTGGTGCCCAGGTACCATGGAACACAGACGTGCTGGTGCCCAGGTACCATGGAACACAGACGTGCTGGTGCCCAGGTACCATGGAACACAGACGTGCTGGTGCCCAGGTACCATGGAACACAGACGTGCTGGTGCCCAGGTACCATGGAACACAGACGTGCTGGTGCCCAGGTACCATTCATGAAATAAAGAAAGAAATAAGTGAGCTGAGGCAGTGTGGGAGGAGGTGAAGATAATATGGTCAACCTGATGTAGAGTAAGATTAATCCTCTATGTACCAGGCTTGTTGTGAACAACCTGATGTAGAGTAAGATTAATCTTCTATGTACCAGGTTTGTTGTGAACAACCTGATGTAGAGTAAGATTAATCCTCTATGTACCAGGCTTGTTGTGAACAACCTGATGTAGAGTAAGATTAATCTTCTATGTACCAGGCTTGTTGTGAGCAACCTGATGTAGAGTAAGATTAATCCTCTATGTACCAGGCTTGTTGTGAGCAACCTGATGTAGAGTAAGATTAATGCTCTATGTACCAGGTTTGTTGTGAGCAACCTGATGTAGAGTAAGATTAATGCTCTATGTACCAGGTTTGTTGTGAACAACCTGATGTAGAGTAAGATTAATGCTCTATGTACCAGGCTTGTTGTGAACAACCTGATGTAGAGTAAGATTAATCCTCTATGTACCAGGTTTGTTGTGAACAACCTGATGTAGAGTAAGATTAATGCTCTATGTACCAGGTTTGTTGTGAACAACCTGATGTAGAGTAAGATTAATCCTCTATGTACCAGGTTTGTTGTGAACAACCTGATGTAGAGTAAGATTAATGCTCTATGTACCAGGCTTGTTGTGAACAACCTGATGTAGAGTAAGATTAATGCTCTATGTACCAGGCTTGTTGTGAACAACCTGATGTAGAGTAAGATTAATGCTCTATGTACCAGGTTTGTTGTGAACAACCTGATGTAGAGTAAGATTAATGCTCTATGTACCAGGTTTGTTGTGAACAACCTGATGTAGAGTAAGATTAATGCTCTATGTACCAGGCTTGTTGTGAACAACGTGATGTAGAGTAAGATTAATGCTCTATGTACCAGGTTTGTTGTGAACAACCTGATGTAGAGTAAGATTAATCCTCTATGTACCAGGCTTGTTGTGAACAACCTGATGTAGAGTAAGATTAATGCTCTATGTACCAGGTTTGTTGTGAACAACCTGATGTAGAGTAAGATTAATCCTCTATGTACCAGGCTTGTTGTGAACAACCTGATGTAGAGTAAGATTAATGCTCTATGTACCAGGTTTGTTGTGAACAACCTGATGTAGAGTAAGATTAATCCTCTATGTACCAGGCTTGTTGTGAGCAACCTGATGTAGAGTAAGATTAATCCTCTATGTACCAGGTTTGTTGTGAACAACCTGATGTAGAGTAAGATTAATCCTCTATGTACCAGGCTTGTTGTGAACAACCTGATGTAGAGTAAGATTAATCTTCTATGTACCAGGCTTGTTGTGAACAACCTGATGTAGAGTAAGATTAATCCTCTATGTACCAGGCTTGTTGTGAGCAACCTGATGTAGAGTAAGATTAATCCTCTATGTACCAGGCTTGTTGTGAACAACCTGATGTAGAGTAAGATTAATGCTCTATGTACCAGGCTTGTTGTGAGCAACCTGATGTAGAGTAAGATTAATGCTCTATGTACCAGGCTTGTTGTGAGCAACCTGATGTAGAGTAAGATTAATCCTCTATGTACCAGGCTTGTTGTGAGCAACCTGATGTAGAGTAAGATTAATGCTCTATGTACCAGGCTTGTTGTGAACAACCTGATGTAGAGTAAGATTAATGCTCTATGTACCAGGCTTGTTGTGAGCAACCTGATGTAGAGTAAGATTAATCCTCTATGTACCAGGCTTGTTGTGAACAACCTGATGTAGAGTAAGATTAATCCTCTATGTACCAGGCTTGTTGTGAACAACCTGATGTAGAGTAAGATTAATCTTCTATGTACCAGGCTTGTTGTGAACAACCTGATGTAGAGTAAGATTAATCCTCTATGTACCAGGCTTGTTGTGAACAACCTGATGTAGAGTAAGATTAATCCTCTATGTACCAGGCTTGTTGTGAACAACCTGATGTAGAGTAAGATTAATCCTCTATGTACCAGGTTTGTTGTGAGCAACCTGATGTAGAGTAAGATTAATCCTCTATGTACCAGGCTTGTTGTGAGCAACCTGATGTAGAGTAAGATTAATCCTCTATGTACCAGGCTTGTTGTGAACAACCTGATGTAGAGTAAGATTGATGCTCTATGTACCAGGTTTGTTGTGAGCAACCTGATGTAGAGTAAGATTAATCCTCTATGTACCAGGCTTGTTGTGAGCAACCTGATGTAGAGTAAGATTAATCCTCTATGTACCAGGCTTGTTGTGAACAACCTGATGTAGAGTAAGATTAATCCTCTATGTACCAGGCTTGTTGTGAACAACCTGATGTAGAGTAAGATTAATGCTCTATGTACCAGGCTTGTTGTGAACAACCTGATGTAGAGTAAGATTAATCCTCTATGTACCAGGCTTGTTGTGAACAACCTGATGTAGAGTAAGATTAATCCTCTATGTACCAGGCTTGTTGTGAACAACCTGATGTAGAGTAAGATTAATCCTCTATGTACCAGGCTTGTTGTGAGCAACCTGATGTAGAGTAAGATTAATGCTCTATGTACCAGGGTTGTTGTGAGATGTTCCTAGTTACTGATAATGAACTTTCTTCACTCACTCATCTAATGATGTTTTGACCTGTTTGGCTGTTTAGTTATGACTGATATCACAGTAACTTACGTCTTCTCATAACGTCTGGATGTACCATGTAGGAAATAGTGAGCAATCAGCGAGACGTTTTAATCGTCTTGTGAACATTCATGTACGTACGTAATCTTAAAAGGAAAATACATACAATTCGACATGCTAATTCGAACTCACCTAAATAAACTCACAATTATAACTTATATCTGAGTGTGACTAACTGAACACAGTGGTGATAAATGATTACCAATTTTAGTACACATATTTTCATATGTTCACTATGTGCTTTGGTTCGTATTGGTTTTGGGACAAATCCTTGACTTTCACCCTAGGAATATGATGAAAGCCAGTGAGTGATGAAACATTCAGTATGATGGAAGATAATAATTCATTATGTAAGATAATCATTCAGCATGATGTAAGATAATCATTCAGTATGATGTAAGATAATCATTCAGTATGATGTAAGATAATCATTCAGTATGATGTAAGATAATCATTCAGTATGATGTAAGATAATCATTCAGTATGATGTAAGATAATCATTCAATATGTAAGATAATCATTCATTATGTAAGATAATCATTCAGTATGATGTAAGATAATAATTCATTATGTAAGATAATCATTCATTATGTAAGATAATCATTCATTATGTAAGATAATCATTCAGTATGATGTAAGATAATCATTCAATATGTAAGATAATCATTCATTATGTAAGATAATCATTCATTATGTAAGATAATCATTCATTATGTAAGATAATCATTCATTATGTAAGATAATCATTCAGTATGATGTAAGATAATAATTCATTATGTAAGATAATCATTCAGTATGATGTAAGATAATCATTCAGTATGATGTAAGATAATCATTCAATATGTAAGATAATCATTCAGTATGATGTAAGATAATCATTCAATATGTAAGATAATCATTCAGTATGATGTAAGATAATCATTCAGTATGATGTAAGATAATCATTCAGTATAATGTAAGATAATCATTCAGTATGATGTAAGATAATCATTCAATATGTAAGATAATCATTCATTATGTAAGATAATCATTCATTATGTAAGATAATCATTCATTATGTAAGATAATCATTCATTATGTAAGATAATCATTCAGTATGATGTAAGATAATCATTCATTATGTAAGATAATCATTCAGTATGATGTAAGATAATAATTCATTATGTAAGATAATCATTCAATATGTAAGATAATCATTCAGTATGATGTAAGATAATCATTCAATATGTAAGATAATCATTCAGTATGATGTAAGATAATCATTCAGTATGATGTAAGATAATCATTCAGTATAATGTAAGATAATCATTCAGTATAATGTAAGATAATCATTCAGTATAATGTAAGATAATCATTCAGTATGATGTAAGATAATCATTCATTATGTAAGATAATCATTCAGTATGTAAGATAATCATTCATTATGTAAGATAATCATTCAGTATGATGTAAGATAATAATTCATTATGTAAGATAATCATTCAGTATGATGTAAGATAATCATTCAGTATGATGTAAGATAATCATTCAATATGTAAGATAATCATTCAGTATGATGTAAGATAAACATTCAAACACGAGGTTTTGCCACCATAAACATTTATTCTGAGCTTCAATTCAGATCCCGTGTGTACGATGACGACCATTAGCATACGGTAACCCACTACCTGGATTACGGCCAGGCAAGTTAGTATAAGGAAGTAGCCCCTGCAAGTCTTGATGTCCCCGTTTTCATTGCGGTAACCCACAGTGAACACAATGAACACATGAAACACCAGCAACACAACACTGTGTTCTCTCCAAGCTGTTTGTGTTACCTGGACATGCCAGGTCTTCACACATCAGTGGGATCAAAGTTAGAAGGTATATTGATCATTCAAGGAGAATAACTTGAAAAATTATCAGTAATATGGCTAAGGAAGCGCTAGTGATAATGTAAGTCGTACGTAGACTTGAAGCCAAGTAGTTAGATTTGGTCTTTTCTTCAACGTATCCACCATAGTTCTGCTTTTAACCATTCTGATTGGTAAATCGCTTCATATGTTTACCATCGTGTTGAAGAAAGGTTACTTTACCTCATTATGATAGAGTAAAACGTTTGCTCTTTCTCCTCATTACAGGTAAAACGTTCGCTCTTTCTCCTCATTAGAGGTAAAACGTTCGCCCTTTCTCATTAGAGGTAAAACGTTCGCTCTTTCTCCTCATTAGAGGTAAAACGTTTGCCCTTTCTCCTCATTAGAGGTAAAACGTTCGCCCTTTCTCCTCATTAGAGGTAAAACGTTCGCCCTTTCTCCTCATTAGAGGTAAAACGTTCGCCCTTTCTCCTCATTAGAGGTAAAACGTTTGCCCTTTTGCCTCATTAGAGGTAAAACGTTCGCTCTTTCTCCACATTAGAGGTAAAACGTTCGCTCTTTCTCTTCATTTGAGGTAAAACGTTTGCCCTTTCTCCTCATTAGAGGTAAAACGTTCGCCCTTTCTCCTCATTAGAGGTAAAACGTTCGCTCTTTCTCCACATTAGAGGTAAAACGTTCGCTCTTTCTCTTTATTTGAGGTAAAACGTTTGCCCTTTCTCCTCATTAGAGGTAAAACGTTCGCCCTTTCTCCTCATTAGTGGCAGAACGTTCGCCCATGAGTGAAATCAGACGACTCTGGTCTTCATTAACTTGAAAGATCAAAAATTGATCCTGCCGTAAGTCTAGTCTTCACCCTCAGCTGGCGGGAGGGTGGAGGGATGTGTCATCACACACACACACACACACACACGTGGTCACGTGATGACGACGCCTTCATAATAATTATGTTACTGCTTCTTGCATCATTGTTATGTTACTGCTTCTTGTATCATTGTTATGTTACTGCTTCTTGTATCATTGTTATGTTACTGCTTCTTGTATCATTGTTATGTTACTGCTTCTTGTATCATTGTTATGTTACTGCTTCTTGTATCATTGTTATGTTACTGCTTCTTGTATCATTGTTATGTTACTGCTTCTTGTATCATTATGTTACTGCTTCTTGCATCATTGTTATGTTACTGCTTCTTGTATCATTGTTATGTTACTGCTTCTTGTATCATTGTTATGTTACTGCTTCTTGTATCATTATGTTACTGCTTCTTGCATCATTGTTATGTTACTGCTTCTTGTATCATTATGTTACTGCTTCTTGTATCATTGTTATGTTACTGCTTCTTGTATCATTGTTATGTTACTGCTTCTTGTATCATTGTTATGTTACTGCTTCTTGCATCATTGTTATGTTACTGCTTCTTGTATCATTGTTATGTTACTGCTTCTTGTATCATTGTTATGTTACTGCTTCTTGTATCATTATGTTACTGCTTCTTGCATCATTGTTATGTTACTGCTTCTTGTATCATTGTTATGTTACTGCTTCTTGTATCATTGTTATGTTACTGCTTCTTGTATCATTGTTATGTTACTGCTTCTTGTATCATTGTTATGTTACTGCTTCTTGTATCATTGTTATGTTACTGCTTCTTGTATCATTGTTATGTTACTGCTTCTTGTATCATTGTTATGTTACTGCTTCTTGTATCATTGTTATGTTACTGCTTCTTGTATCATTGTTATGTTACTGCTTCTTGTATCATTGTTATGTTACTGCTTCTTGTATCATTGTTATGTTACTGCTTCTTGTATCATTGTTATGTTACTGCTTCTTGTATCATTGTTATGTTACTGCTTCTTGTATCATTGTTATGTTACTGCTTCTTGTATCATTATGTTACTGCTTCTTGTATCATTGTTATGTTACTGCTTCTTGTATCATTGTTATGTTACTGCTTCTTGTATCATTGTTATGTTACTGCTTCTTGTATCATTGTTATGTTACTGCTTCTTGTATCATTGTTATGTTACTGCTTCTTGCATCATTGTTATGTTACTGCTTCTTGTATCATTGTTATGTTACTGCTTCTTGCATCATTGTTATGTTACTGCTTCTTGTATCATTGTTATGTTACTGCTTCTTGTATCATTGTTATGTTACTAGCTTCTTGTATCATTGTTATGTTACTGCTTCTTGCATCATTGTTATGTTACTGCTTCTTGTATCATTGTTATGTTACTGCTTCTTGCATCATTGTTATGTTACTGCTTCTTGTATCATTGTTATGTTACTGCTTCTTGTATCATTGTTATGTTACTGCTTCTTGTATCATTGTTATGTTACTGCTTCTTGTATCATTGTTATGTTACTGCTTCTTGTATATTGTTATGTACTGCTTCTTGCTTCATTGTTATGTTACTGCTTCTTGTATCATTGTTATGTTACTGCTTCTTGCATCATTGTTATGTTACTGCTTCTTGCATCATTGTTATGTTACTGCTTCTTGTATCATTGTTATGTTACTGCTTCTTGTATCATTGTTATGTTACTGCTTCTTGTATCATTATGTTACTGCTTCTTGTATCATTGTTATGTTACTGCTTCTTGTATCATTGTTATGTTTACTGCTTCTTGTATCATTGTTATGTTACTGCTTCTTGCATCATTTGTTATGTTACTGCTTCTTGTATCATTTATGTTACTGCTTCTTGTATCATTGTTATGTTACTGCTTCTTGTATCATCGTTATGTTACTGCTTCTTGTATCATTGTTATGTTACTGCTTCTTGTATCATTGTTATGTTACTGCTTCTTGCATCATTGTTATGTTACTGCTTCTTGTATCATTATGTTACTGCTTCTTGTATCATTGTTATGTTACTGCTTCTTGTATCATTGTTATGTTACTGCTTCTTGTATCATTGTTATGTTACTGCTTCTTGTATCATTGTTATGTTACTGCTTCTTGTATCATTATGTTACTGCTTCTTGTATCATTGTTATGTTACTGCTTCTTGTATCATTGTTATGTTACTGCTTCTTGTATCATTGTTATGTTACTGCTTCTTGTATCATTGTTATGTTACTGCTTCTTGTATCATTGTTATGTTACTGCTTCTTGTATCATTGTTATGTTACTGCTTCTTGTATCATTGTTATGTTACTGCTTCTTGTATCATTGTTATGTTACTGCTTCTTGTATCATTGTTATGTTACTGCTTCTTGTATCATTGTATGTTACTGCTTCTTGTATCATTGTTATGTTACTGCTTCTTGTATCATTGTTATGTTACTGCTTCTTGTATCATTGTTATGTTACTGCTTCTTGTATCATTGTTATGTTACTGCTTCTTGTATCATTGTTATGTTACTGCTTCTTGTATCATTGTTATGTTACTGCTTCTTGTATCATTGTTATGTTACTGCTTCTTGTATCATTGTTATGTTACTGCTTCTTGTATCATTGTTATGTTACTGCTTCTTGTATCATTGTTATGTTACTGCTTCTTGTATCATTGTTATGTTACTGCTTCTTGTATCATTGTTATGTTACTGCTTCTTGTATCATTGTTATGTTACTGCTTCTTGTATCATTGTTATGTTACTGCTTCTTGTATCATTGTTATGTTACTGCTTCTTGTATCATTGTTATGTTACTGCTTCTTGTATCATTGTTATGTTACTGCTTCTTGTATCATTGTTATGTTACTGCTTCTTGTATCATTGTTATGTTACTGCTTCTTGTATCATTGTTATGTTACTGCTTCTTGTATCATTGTTATGTTACTGCTTCTTGTATCATCGTTATGTTACTGCTTCTTGTATCATTGTTATGTTACTGCTTCTTGTATCATTGTTATGTTACTGCTTCTTGTATCATTTATGTTATTATGCTTCTTGTATCATTGTTATGTTACTGCTTCTTGTATCATTGTTATGTTACTGCTTCTTGTATCATTGTTATGTTACTGCTTCTGTATCATTGTTATGTTACTGCTCTGTATCTTTTATGTACTGCTTCTTACTGTTATGTACTCTCTGTATCATTTGTACCTTCTTGTATCATTGTTGTACTTTCTTGATCATTTACTGCTTCTGATATGTAGTTATTCTTGTATCTGTTATGTTACGCTCTTTTATTATTCTTCTTGTATCATTATGTTCTGCTTCTGAATTGTATTACTGCTTCTGACATGTTATACCTCTGATCTTGTGTACTGCTTGATATTATTACGCTCTTGTATCATTTTAGTACTGCTCTGTACATTTTTGTACGCTCTGTATCATTGTTTGTACTGTCTTGTAATTTGTACCTCTGATTAGTTACTGCTCTGATCATTAGTTCTTCTGATCATGTTATGTTTACTATTTTTGATATTGTATTTACTTTCTTAATATTACTGCTTCTTGTATATTGTATTACGTTCTTGATCATGTTATTTGCTTTTGTCATTGTTGTTACGCTCTTGACTTATGTTACTGTTTACATTTGTACTCTCTTGACATTATTACGCTCTTGTCATTGTAGTGTCTGTTCATGTATGTACTCTTCTGACTTTTACTTGATGTAGTTACCTCTTGTATCATTGTATTTACTCTTCTGATCATTGTTATACTGCTCTTGTACATTTTTTACTTGAGCTTGATCATTGTTATGTTACTGCTTCTTGTATCATTGTTATGTTACTGCTTCTTGTATCATTGTTATGTTACTGCTCTGTTCTTGTACTCTATTGTTATGTTACTGCTTCTTGTATCATTGTTATGTTACTGCTTCTTGTATCATTGTTATGTTACTGCTTCTTGTATCATTGTTATGTTACTGCTTCTTGTATCATTGTTATGTTACTGCTTCTTGTATCATTGTTATGTTACTGCTTCTTGTATCATTGTTATGTTACTGCTTCTTGTATCATTGTTATGTTACTGCTTCTTGTATCATTGTTATGTTACTGCTTCTTGTATTCATTGTTATGTTACTGCTTCTTGTATCATTGTTATGTTACTGCTTCTTGTATCATTGTTATGTTACTGCTTCTTGTATCATTGTTATGTTACTGCTTCTTGTATCATTGTTATGTTACTGCTTCTTGTATCATTGTTATGTTACTGCTTCTTGTATCATTGTTATGTTACTATGCTGTACTTTGTATCATTGTTATGTTACTGCTTCTTGTCATCATTGTTATGTTACTGCTTCTTGTATCATTGTTATGTTACTGCTTCTTGTATCATTGTTATGTTACTGCTTCTTGTATCATTTATGTTACTGCTCTTTTGACTCATCATACATGTTATGTTACTGCTTCTTGATCATTATGTACTGCTTCTTGTATCATTGTTATGTTTACTGCTCTTGTATCATTGTTATGTTACTGCTTCTTGTATCATTGTTATGTTACTGCTTCTTGCATCATTGTTATGTTACTGCTTCTTGATCATTGTTATGTTACTGCTTCTTGTATCATGTTATGTTACTGCTTCTTGTATCATTATGTTACTGCTTCTTGCATCATTGTATGTTACTGCTTCTTGTATCATTGTTATGTTACTAGACTTCTTGTACATTGTTTGTTACTAGCTTCTTGATCCATTGTTATTTACTGTTCTTGTAATCATTGTTATTTACGCTTCTTGTACATTGTTATGTTAACTGCTTCTTGTATCATTGTATTATGTTACTGCTTCTTGTATCATTGTTATGTTACTGCTTCTTGTATCATTGTTATGTTACTAGCTTCTTGTATCATTGTATGTTACTGCTTCTTGTATCATTTATGTTACTGCTTCTTGTATCATTGTTATGTTACTGCTTCTTGTATCATTGTTATGTTACTGCTTCTTGTATCATTGTTATGTTACTGCTTCTTGTATCATTGTTATGTTACTGCTTCTTGTATCATTGTTATGTGCCCTACCGTAACAACGACACCCCCCCGTATCTAAACCCCTGGAGCCTGGTGACCTCCACCTCATTAAGGCATCCGATCCTTTCATTCCAGTGGATATCATGTGGTATGAGAAGGTATTTCTCCAGGGCCCGCAGGAACTGTGCACAACCCAGTGGTGAGTGACACCCATGAAGGTATACTGTGGTAATTATGATACCTCGCTCATCATCATGATAACAATCATTTCTTCCATCAGGGTTGGATTCTACACTACCAATGTTTGTATTATGAACACTTTTAATAATAATTCTATATACTGTTTTCGACAGTTTATACAACCCTACCATTATTTCATATATTGTTTTCAACAGTTTATACCACCTTACCATAATTTCATATACTGTTTTCAACAGTTTATAGAACCTTACCATTATTTCATATACTGTTTTCAACAGTGTAAACCACCTTACTATAATTTCATATACTGTTTTCAAGTTTAAACAACCTTATCATTATTTCATATACTGTTTTCAACAGTGTAAACTACCTTACCATAATCATATATACTGTTTTCAAGTTTAAACAACCTTATCATTATTTCATATACTGTTTTCAACAGTGTAAACCACCGCACCATAATCTTATATACTGTTTTCAACAGTGTAAACCACCTTACCATCATTTCATATACTGTTTTCAACAGTGTAAACCACCTTACCATAATTTCATATACTGTTTTAAACAGTGTAAACCACCTTACCATAATTTCATATACTGTTTTCAACAGTTTATAGAACCTTACCATTATTTCATATACTGTTGTCAACAGTGTAAACCACCTTACTATAATTTCATATACTGTTTTCAACAGTTTATACAACCTTACCATAATTTCATATACTGTTTTCAACAGTGTAAACTACCTTACCAAAATTTCATATACTGTTTTCAAGTTTAAACAACCTTATCATTATTTCATATACTGTTTTCAACAGTGTAAACTACCTTACCATAATCATATATACTGTTTTCAAGTTTAAACAACCTTATCATTATTTCATATACTGTTTTCAACAGTGTAAACCACAGTACCATAATCTTATATACTGTTTTCAAGTGTAAACCACCTTACCATCATTTCATATACTGTTTTCAACAGTGTAAACCACCTTACCATAATTTCATATACTGTTTTCAACAGTTTATACAACCTTATCATTATTTCATGTACTGTTTTCAACAGTGTAAACCACCTTACCATAATTTCATATACTGTTTTCAACAGTTTATACAACCTTACCATTAATTCATATACTGTTTGCAACAGTGTAAACCACTTTACCATAATTTCATATACTGTTTTCAACAGTTAATACAACCTTACCATAATTTCATATACTGTTTTCAACAGTGTAAACCACCTTACCATAATTTCATACACTGTTTTCAACAGTGTAAACTACCTTACCATAATCTTATATACTGTTTTCAACAGTGTAAACTACCTTACCATAATTTCATATACTGTTTCCAACAGTGTAAACTACTTTACCATAATTTCATATACTGTTTTCAACAGTGTAAATAACCTTACCATAATTTCATATACTGTTTTCAACAGTGTAAACTACCTTACCATAATTTCATATACTGTTTTCAACAGTGTAAACCACCTTACCATAATTTCATATACTTTTTCAACAGTGTAAACTACCTTACCATAATCTTATATACTGTTTTCAACAGCGTAAACCACCTTACCATAATTTAATATACTGTTTTCAACAGTGTAAACTACCTTACCATAATTTCATATACTGTTTTTTAACAGGGTAAACTACCTTACCATAATTTCATATACTGTTTTCAACAGTGTAAACTACCTTTCCATAATCTTATATACTGTTTTCAATAGTGTAAATTACCTTACCATAATTTAATATACTGTTTTCAACAGTGTAAACTACCTTACCATAATCTTAATTTACTGTTTTCAACAGTGTAAACTACCTTACCATAATATTATATACTGGTTTTCAACAGTGTAAACCACCTTACCATAATTTCATATACTGTTTTCAACAGTGTAAACCACCTTACCTTAATTTCACATACTGTTTTCAACAGTGTAAACAACCTTACCATAATTTCATATACTGTTTTCAACAGTGTAAACTACCTTACCATAATTTAATATACTGTTTTCAACAGTGTAAACTACCTTACCATAATTTCATATAGTTTTTTAACAGTGTAAACTACCTTACCATAATTTCATATACTGTTTTGAACAGTGTAAACAACCTTTCCATAATCTTATGTACTGTTTTCAACAGTGTAAACTAACTTACCATAATCTTATATACTGTTTTCAACAGTGTAATCTACCTTACCATAATCTTATATACTGTTTTCAACAGTGTAAACCACCTTACCATAATTTCATATACTGTTTTCAACAGTGTAAACCACCTTACCTTAATTTCAAATACTGTTTTCAACAGTGTAAACAATCTTACCATAATTTCATATACTGTTTTCAACAGTGTAAACTACCTTACCATAATTTCATATACTGTTTTCAACAGTGTAAACTAGCTTTCCATAATCTTATATACTGTTTTCAACAGTGTAAACTACTTTACCATAATCTTATATACTGTTTTCAACAGTGTAAACTACCTTACCATAATCTTATATACGGTTTTCAACAGTGTAAACCACCTTACCATAATTTCATATACTGTTTTCAACAGTGTAAACCACCTTACCTTAATTTCACATACTGTTTTCAACAGTGTAAACAACCTTACCATAATCTCATATACTGTTTTCAACAGTGTAAACTACCTTACCATAATTTCATATACTGTTTTCAACAGTGTAAACTACCTTACCATAATCTTATATACTGTTTTCAACAGTGTAAACCACCTTACCATAATTTCATACACTGTTTTCAACAGTGTAAACTACCTTACCATAATCTTATATACTGTTTTCAACAGTGTAAACCACCTTATCATAATCTTATATACTGTTTTCAACAGTGTAAACCACCTTACCATAATTTCATATACCGTTTTCAACAGTGTAAACTACCTTACCATAATCTTATATACTGTTTTCAACGGTGTAAACCACCTTACCATAATTTCATATACTGTTTTCAACAGTGTAAACTACCTTACCATAATCTTATATACTGTTTTCAACAGTGTAAACTACCTTACCATAATTTCATATACTGTTTTTTAACAGTGTAAAGCCACCTGACCATAATTTCATATACTGTTTTCAGCAGTGTAAACCACCTTACCATAATCTTATATACTGTTTTCAACAGTTTAAACCACCGTTACCATAACTTCATATACCGTTTTCAACAGTGTAAACCACCTTACCATAATCTTATATACTGTTTTCAACAGTGTAAACCACCTTACCATAATCTTATATACTGTTTTCAGTGTAAACCACCTTACCATAATCTTATATACTGTTTTCAACAGTGTAAACCACCTTACCATAATTTCATATACTTTTTTCAACAGTGTAAACCACCTTACCATAATCTTATATAGTTTGAACAGTGTAAACCACCTTACCATAATTTCATATACTGTTTTCAACAGTGTAAACCACCTTACCATAATTTCATATACTGTTTTCAACAGTGTAAACCACCTTACCATAATCTTATATACTGTTTTCAATAGTGTAAACCACCTTACGATAATCTTATTTACTGTTTTCAACAGTGTAAACCACCTTACCATAATTTCATATACTGTTTTCAACAGTGTAAACTACCTTACCATAATCTTATATACTGATTTCAGCAGTGTAAACCACCTTACCATAATCTTATATACTATTTTCAACTGTGTAAACCACCTTACCATAATTTCATATACTGTTTTCAACAGTGTAAACCACCTTACCATAATCGTATATACTGTTTTCAACAGTGTAAACCACCTTACCATAATCTTATATACTGTTTTCAACAGTGTAAACCACCTTACCATAATCTTATATACTGTTTTCAACAGTGTAAACCACCTTACCATAATTTCATATACTGTTTTCAACAGTGTAAACTGCCTTACCATAATCTTATATACTGATTTCAACAGTGTAAACCACCTTACCATAATCTTATATACTATTTTCAAGTGTAAACCACCTTACCATAATTTCATATACTGTTTTCAACAGTGTAAACCACCTTACCATAATTTCATATACTGTTTTCAACAGTGTAAACCACCTTACCATAATCTTATATACTGTTTTCAATAGTGTAAACCACCTTACCATAATCTTATATACTGTTTTCAACAGTGTAAACTACCTTACCATAATTTCATATACTGTTTTCAACTGTGTAAACCACCTTACCATAATTTCATATACTGTTTTCAACAGTGTAAACCACCTTACCATAATTTCACATACTGTTTTCAACAGTGTAAACCATCTTACCATATTTTCATATACTGTTTTCAACAGTTTAAACCACCTTACCATAATTTCATATACTGTTTTCAACAGTGTAAACCACCTTACCATAATTTCATATACTGTTTTCAACAGTGTAAACTACCTTACCATAATCTTATATAACTTTTTTCAACAGTTTAACCCCCCTCATCATTAGCTGATGTCCAACACAGCTCGAGTGTCACCACAGATGAAAGCGGTGGGGGAGACGAAGGATCGTGGCGGATGTCACATGACCGGCCTCCACCACCACCAGCCTCACCTCCCTCCTCACCCCCCCCGGCAGCAGCTGCACCACCTCCACCACCAGCCTCACATCCCTCCTCACCCCCCCCAGCAGCAGCTGCACCACCTCCACCACCAGCCTCACATCCCTCCTCACCCCCCCCCCGGCAGCAGCTGCACCACCTCCACCACCAGCCTCACATCCCTCCTCACCCCTCCCCCCCGGCAGCAGCTGCACCACCTCCACCACCAGCCTCACATCCCTCCTCATCCCCCCCCCCCCAGCAGCAGCTGCACCACCTCCACCACCAGCCTCACATCCCTCCTCATCCCCCCCCCGGCAGCAGCTGCACCACCTCCACCACCAGCCTCACATCCCTCCTCACCCCCCCCCCCACCGGCAGGAGCTGCACCACCTCCACCAACAGCCTCAAATCCCTCCTCACCCACCGACCCCGGCAACAGCTGCACCACCTCCACCACCAGCCTCACATCCCTCCTCACCCCCCGCCCCCCGGCAGCAGCTGCACCACCTCCACCACCAGCCTCACATCCCTCCTCACCCCCCCCCCCGGCAGCAGCTGCACCACCTCCACCACCAGCCTCACATCCCTCCTCACCCCCCGCCCCCCGGCAGCAGCTGCACCACCTCCACCACCAGCCTCACATCCCTCCTCCCCCCCCCCCCCGGCAGCAGCTGCACCACCTCCACCACCAGCCTCACATCCCTCCTCACCCCCCCCCCCACCGGCAGGAGCTGCACCACCTCCACCAACAGCCTCAAATCCCTCCTCACCCACCGACCCCGGCAACAGCTGCACCACCTCCACCACCAGCCTCACATCCCTCCTCACCCCTCCCCCGGCAGCAGCTGCACCACCTCCACCACCAGCCTCACATCCCTCCTCACCCCCGCCCCCCGGCAGCAGCTGCACCACCTCCACCACCAGCCTCACATCCCTCCTCACCCCCCCCCCCCGGCAGCAGCTGCACCACCTCCACCACCAGCCTCACATCCCTCCTCACCCCCCGCCCCCCGGCAGCAGCTGCACCACCTCCACCACCAGCCTCACATCCCTCCTCACCCCCCCCCCCCCGGCAGCAGCTGCACCACCTCCACCACCAGCCTCACATCCCTCCTCACCCCTCCCCCCGGCAGCAGCTGCACCACCTCCACCACCAGCCTCACATCTCTCCTCACCCCCCCCCCCCGGCAGCAGCTGCACCACCTCCACCACCAGCCTCACATCCCTCCTCACCCCTCCAACCCGGCAGCAGCTGCACCACCTCCACCACCAGCCTCACATCCCTCCTCACCCCTCCCCCCGGCAGCAGCTGCACCACCTCCACCACCAGCCTCACATCCCTCCTCACCCCTCCCCCGGCAGCAGCTGCACCACCTCCACCACCAGCCTCACATCCCTCCTCACCCCTCCCCCGGCAGCAGCTGCACCACCTCCACCACCAGCCTCACATCCCTCCTCACCCCCCCGGCAGCAGCTGCACATGCATCATGCAGCTGGTGGGGCTTCCTCTACTGCTGTGTTACCCTTCCTTCCTTCATAACACCCTACGTTGTCTTAATGGTTCACATTGGTCATGTATGTGAAAACGAGGTGTGTGTGTGTGTACATCTGAGTGTGGTGATCGGTGTGTTGATGTGTTGATGTATATTGTAGAATGTTTCTGGGTTTGTGTCATTATGTGAGATGACTGTTAGTATGTTAGCTGAAACGGCACTAATTGAGGCCATCTCATTAACGATATCGTATATATATATATATATATATATATATATATATATATATATATATATATATATATATATATATATATATATTCACCTATTATACTTTGTCGCTGTCTCTCGCATTAGCGAGGTAGGGCAAGGATACAGACGAAAGAATGGCCCAACCCACCCACATACACATGTATATACATAAACGCCCACACATGCACATATACATATTTATATATTTCAACGTAAACATACATATGCATGCACAGAAATATACATATATACACATGCACATATTCATACGTGCTGCCTTCATCCATTTCGTCGCCACCCCGCCACACATGAAATAACACTCCCCTCCCCCGCACGCGTGCGAGGTAGCGCTAGGAAAAAACAACAAAGGTCACATTCGTTCACACAGTCTCTAGCTGTCATGTGTAATGCACCGAAACCACAGCTCCCTTTCCACTTCCAGGCCCTACACAGCTCTCCATGGTTTACCCCAGACGCTTCACATGCCCTGGTTCAATCAATTGACAGCACGTTGACCCCGGTATACCACATCGTTCCAATATAATATAATCCCTGGGGATAGGGGAGAAAGAATACTTCCCTCGTATTGCCTGCGTGTCATAGAAGGCGACTAAAAGGGGAGGAAGCGGGGGGGCTGGAAATCCTCCCCTCCTTCTTTCACGTATCCAAAAGAAGGAACAGAGAAGAGAGCCAGTCCTCTGTCCTTGACGCTACCTCGCCAACGCGGGAAATGGCGAATACGCATGATAAAGCTATACAAATAAAGATACGTATAAGTATATAAATGCTGCCTTACCCAGCAATACAGAGGGAAGGTTGAGGGTAGGGAGGACAAGGTCGTGTGTGTGTGTGTGTGTGTGTGGGCCAACATGGTGGACACACATGATAACAATGTCCCTGAAACCTACCTCAGTACACTCGTACTGATAGAAAAGGAGGCACCGGTTGCTAACTTCACGCCTACATACACACACACACACACACACACAAAGCCTGGCCTCTCCCTAGCTATATTTACCTCATGTTTCCTCATGAACCATAGGTCTAGTGCACTGTAGCAATATGTGACACGAGCTATGAGGAACATGACATCAGTCATGTGAGAGCTGCACATATTGTACAGTATGTGTGTGTGTGTGTGTGTGTGTGTGTGTGGGCGGAGTCAGGGTGAGACGAGGGTAGGTCAACTGTTGTGTGGGAACAGTTACAATCCGTCTTCTGTCGCCTCCGGTGGCTGCTCAAGGTAAGACACACACACACACACACTTCATTATGGCCAGGTAGGGAGCGTGTGGCCAGGTAAGACCACTTCATTATGGCCAGGTAGGGAGCGTGTGGCCAGGTAAGACCACTTCATTATGGCCAGGTAGGGAGCGTGTGGCCAGGTAAGACCACTTCATTATGGCCAGGTAGGGAGCGTGTGGCCAGGTAAGACCACTTCATTGTGGCCAGGTAGGGAGCGTGTGGCCAGGTAAGACCACTTCATTGTGGCCAGGTAGGGAGCGTGTGGCCAGGTAAGACCACTTCATTATGGCCAGGTAGGGAGCGTGTGGCCAGGTAAGACCACTTCATTGTTATTGTCTGACCTGCCTCATGATCCAGTGAGGCTCACCTTTACCTTGTATTACAAGGTAAACATATCAGCAATAATATTATCAACTTGGTTTTTTTTTCTTGATTTTTTTTCTGTGAACTTGTGGACTTGAAGTATTTGCAACTATGTAAGCTGGTACTGAATTAATCACGTGGGGATCCACTGACAGCACGTCGACCCCGGTATATCACATCGTTCCAATTCACTCTATTCCTTGCACGACTTTCACCCTCCTGCATGTTCAGGCCCCGATCACACAAAATCTTTTTCACTCCATCTTTCCACCTCCAATTTGGTCTCCCACTTCTCCTCGTTCCCTCCACCTCTGACACATATATCCTCTTGGTCAATCTTTCCTCACTCATTCTTTCCCTCTTCTGCTCTTTCAACCACACTCTTTATATTACCACACATCTCTCTTACCCTTACGTTACTTACTCGATCAAACCACCTCACACCACATATTGTCCTCAAACATTTCATCTCCAATACACACACACACACACACACACACACACACACACACACACACACACACACACACATGAATGTCGTATGTCCTTCTTTTCTAATGGAACATAATCTGTTTTTCACGCTTCACGTACAGCTTGAAAATTGTGTTCACTGTGCATCACACATGTACGACTATATAGTATTCATCATTGTATTCACTGTGCATCACACATGTACGACTATATAGTACTGATCATTGTATTCACTGTGCATCACACATGTACGACTATATAGTATTGATCATTGTGTTCACTGTGCATCACACATCTACGACTATATAGTACTGATCATTGTGTTCACTGTGCATCACACATGTACGACTATATAGTATTGATCATTGTGTTCACTGTGCATCACACATGTACGACTATATAGTACTGATCATTGTATTCACTGTGCATCACACATGTACGACTATATAGTATTGATCATTGTGTTCACTGTGCATCACACGTGTACAACTATATAGTATTGATCACTGTGTTCACTGTGCATCACACGTGTACGACTATATAGTATTGATCACTGTGTTCACTGTGCATCACACGTGTACGACTATATAGTATTGATCATTGTGTTCACTGTGCATCACACGTGTAAAACTATATAGTATTGATCAATGTGTTCACTGTGCATCACACATGCACGACTATATAGTATTGATCACTGTGTTCACTGTGCATCACACGTGTACAACTATATAGTATTGATCATTGTGTTCACTGTGCATCACACGTGTACGACTATATAGTATTGATCATTGTGTTCACTGTGCATCACACGTGTACAACTATATAGTATTGACCATTGTGTTCAATGTGCATCACACGTGTACGACTATATAGTATTGATCATTGTGTTCACTGTGCATCACACGTGTACGACTATATAGTATTGATCATTGTGTTCACTGTGCATCACACATGTACGACTATATAGTATTGATCATTGTGTTCACTGTGCATCACACGTGTACAACTATATAGTATTGATCATTGTGTTCACTGTGCATCACACGTGTACGACTATATAGTATTGATCATTGTGTTCACTGTGCATCACACAAGCACGACTATATAGTATTGATCATTGTGTTCACTGTGCATCACACGTGTACAACTATATAGTATTGATCATTGTGTTCAATGTGCATCACACGTGTACAACTATATAGTACTGATCATTGTGTTCACTGTGCATCACACGTGTACAACTATATAGTATTGACCATTGTGTTCAATGTGCATCACACGTGTACGACTATATAGTAATGATCATTGTGTTCATGGTGCATCACACGTGTACAACTATATAGTATTGATCATTGTGTTCACTGTATATCACACGTGTACTATATAGTATTGACCATTGTGTTCAATGTGCATCACACGTGTACGACTATACAATATTGATCATTGTGTTCACTGTGTATCACACGTGTACAACTATATAGTATTGATCATTGTGTTCGCTGTGCATCACACATGCACGACTATATAGTATTGATCATTGTGTTCACCTGTGCATCACACGTGTACGACTATATAGTTTTGATAATTGTGTTCACTGTGCATCACACGTGTACAACTATATAGTATTGATCATTGTGTTCACTGTGCATCACACGTGTACGACTATATAGTATTGATCATTGTGTTCACTGTGCATCACACGTGTACGACTATATAGTATTGATCATTGTGTTCACTGTGCATCACACGTGTACAACTATATAGTATTGATCATTGTGTTCACTGTGCACCACACGTGTACAACTATATAGTATTGATCATTGTGTTCACTGTGCATCACACGTGTACGACTATATAGTATTGACCATTGTGTTCACTGTGCATCACACGTGTACGACTATATAGTATTGATCATTGTGTTCACTGTGCATCACACGTGTACAACTATATAGTATTGATCATTGTGTTCACTGTATATCACACGTGTACGACTATATAGTATTGACCATTGTGTTCAATGTGCATCACACGTGCACGACTATACAATATTGATCATTGTGTTCACTGTGTATCACACGTGTACAACTATATAGTATTGATCATTGTGTTCGCTGTGCATCACACATGCACGACTATATAGTATTGATCATTGTGTTCACCGTGCATCGCACGTGTACAACTATATAGTATTGATCATTGTGTTCACTGTGCATCACACGTGCACGACTATGTAGTATTGATCATTGTGTTCACTGTGCATCACACGTGTACGACTATATAGTATTGATCATTGTGTTCACTGTGCATCACACGTGTACGACTATATAGTATTGACCATTGTGTTCAATGTGCATCACACATGCACGACTATATAGTATGGATCATTGTGTTCACTGTACATCACACATGTACGACTATATAGTATTGATCATTGTGTTCACTGTGCATTACACATGCACGACTATATAGTATTGATCACTGTGTTCACTGTACATCACACGTGTACGACTATATAATATTGATCATTGTGTTCACTGTGCATCACACGTTGACAACTATATAGTATTGATCATTGTGTTCACTGTGCATCACACGTGTACGACTATATAGTATTGATCATTGTGTTCACTGTGCATCACACGTGTACGACTATATAGTATTGATCATTGTGTTCACTGTGCATCACACGTGTACGACTACATAGCAGATGTAACAAGGAACATCTCTTAATGATCGTTCGTAAGGTGGGGTATGTTTTGAACACGTTCATAACAGGAACAATGAAAGTGATTCGACCTAAGCTGTTCACCTCTGAAAGTGTTGCACAAACATGTTCGACCTAAACAATGCACTTAGAGGCGGGACTAATTACCCGGATGTCATTAGGCAGTTCATTAGTGAAGGCTTTGCCTTTAATCTTTCCACCGAGAATTGACGTTTTCAAAGTTGCTCGTACAACTGATCGGATTAACTTCGTTAACAACGAATTATGTTCTTGTTGCAGAGACAGTTGATTACGAATATGTAAATATGAGACGCTGTTTGGGATATATGGTCACATCTTTGTCATATAACGTATTAGGGCCGGGGTCACATATATGGCCACTACCATCGTGAGGGCCAGGGTCACATATATGACCACTACCCTCGTGAGGGCCAGGGTCACATATATGACCACTACCATCGTGAGGGCCAGGGTCACATATATGACAACTACCATCGTGAGGGCCAGGGTCAAATATATGACCACTACCATCGTGAGGGCCAGGGTCACATATATGACAACTACCCTCGTGAGGGCCAGGGTCACATATATGACAACTACCCTCGTGAGGGCCAGGGTCACATATATGACCACTACCCTCGTGAGGGCCAGGGTCACATATATGACAACTACCATCGTGAGGGCCGGGGTCACATATATGGCCACTACCATCGTGAGGGCCAGGGTCACATATATGACCACTACCCTCGTGAGGGCCAGGGTCACATATATGACAACTACCATCGTGAGGGCCGGGGTCACATATATGGCCACTACCCTAGTGAGGGCCAGGGTCACATATATGACCACTACCCTCGTGAGGGCCAGGGTCACATTATGACCACTACCATCGTGAGGGCCATGGTCAAATATATGACCACTACCAACGTGAGGGACAGGGTCACATATATGACCACCACCATCGTGAGGGCCGGGGTCACATATATGACCACTACCATTGTGAGGGCCAGGGTCACATATATGACCACTACCCTCGTGAGGGCCAGGGTCACATATATGACCTCCACCATCGTGAGGGCCAGGGTCACGTATATGACCACTACCCTCGTGAGAACCAGGGTCACATATATGACCACTATCATCGTGAGGGCCAGGGTCACATATATGACCACTACCCCCGTGAGGGCCAGGGTCACATATATGACCACTACCCTCGTGAGGGCCAGGTTAACATATATGACCACCACCATCGTGAGGGCCAGGGTCACATATATGACCACTACCCTCGTGAGGGCCAGGGTCACATATATGACCACCACCATCGTGAGGGCCAGGGTCACATATATGACCACTACCCTCGTGAGGGCCAGGGTCACATATATGACCACTACCATCGTGAGGGCCAGGGTCACATATATGACCACTACCATCGTGAGGGCCAGGGTCACATATATGACCACTACCCTCGTGAGGGCCAGGGTCACATATATGACCACTACCATCGTGAGGGCCAGGGTCACATATATGACCACTACCCTCGTGAGGGCCAGGGTCACATATATGACCACTACCATCGTGAGGGCCAGGGTCACATATATGACCACTACCATCGTGAGGGCCAGGGTCACATATATGACCACTACCATCGTGAGGGCCAGGGTCACATATATGACCACTACCATCGTGAGGGCCAGGGTCACATATATGACCACTACCCTCGTGAGGGCCAGGGTCACATATATGACCACTACCATCGTGAGGGCCAGGGTCACATATATGACCACTACCCTCGTGAGGGCCAGGGTCACATATATGACCACTACCATCGTGAGGGCCAGGGTCACATATATGACCACTACCATCGTGAGGGCCAGGGTCACATATATGACCACTACCCTCGTGAGGGCCAGGGTCACATATATGACCACTACCATCGTGAGGGCCAGGGTCACATATATGACCACTACCATCGTGAGGGCCAGGGTCACATATATGACCACTACCATCGTGAGGGCCAGGGTCACATATATGACCACTACCCTCGTGAGGGCCAGGGTCACATATATGACCACTACCATCGTGAGGGCCAGGGTCACATATATGACCACTACCCTCGTGAGGGCCAGGGTCACATATATGACCACTACCATCGTGAGGGCCAGGGTCACATATATGACCACTACCATCGTGAGGGCCAGGGTCACATATATGAACCACTACCTCGTGAGGGCCAGGGTCACATATATGACCACTACCATCGTGAGGGCCAGGGTCACATATATGACCACTAGCCATCGTGAGGGCCAGGGTCACATATATGACCACTACCATCGTGAGGGCCAGGGTCACATATATGACCACTACCCTCGTGAGGGCCAGGGTCACATATATGACCACTACCATCGTGAGGGCCAGGGTCACATATATGACCACTACCATCGTGAGGGCCAGGGTCACATATATGACCACTACCATCGTGAGGGCCAGGGTCACATATATGACCACTACCATCGTGAGGGCCAGGGTCACATATATGACCACTACCCTCGTGAGGGCCAGGGTCACATATATGACCACTACCCTCGTGAGGGCCAGGGTCACATATATGACCACTACCATCGTGAGGGCCAGGGTCACATATATGACCACTACCCTCGTGAGGGCCAGGGTCACATATATGGCCACTACCATCGTGAGGGCCAGGGTCACATATATGACCACTACCATCGTGAGGGCCAGGGTCACATATATGACCACTACCCTCGTGAGGGCCAGGGTCACATATATGACCACTACCCTCGTGAGGGCCAGGGTCACATATATGACCACTACCCTCGTGAGGGCCAGGGTCACATATATGACCACTACCATCGTGAGGGCCAGGGTCACATATATGACCACTACCCTCGTGAGGGCCAGGGTCACATATATGACCACTACCATCGTGAGGGCCAGGGTCACATATATGACCACTACCATCGTGAGGGCCAGGGTCACATATATGACCACTACCCTCGTGAGGGCCAGGGTCACATATATGACCACTACCATCGTGAGGGCCAGGGTCACATATATGACCACTACCATCGTGAGGGCCAGGGTCACATATATGACCACTACCCTCGTGAGGGCCAGGGTCACATATATGACCACTACCCTCGTGAGGGCCAGGGTCACATATATGACCACTACCATCGTGAGGGCCAGGGTCACATATATGACCACTACCATCGTGAGGGCCAGGGTCACATATATGACCACTACCCTCGTGAGGGCCAGGGTCACATATATGACCACTACCCTCGTGAGGGCCAGGGTCACATATATGACCACTACCCTCGTGAGGGCCAGGGTCACATATATGACCACTACCATCGTGAGGGCCAGGGTCACATATATGACCACTACCATCGTGAGGGCCAGGGTCACATATATGACCACTACCCTCGTGAGGGCCAGGGTCACATATATGACCACTACCATCGTGAGGGCCAGGGTCACATATATGACCACTACCATCGTGAGGGCCAGGGTCACATATATGACCACTACCCTCGTGAGGGCCAGGGTCACATATATGACCACTACCATCGTGAGGGCCAGGGTCACATATATGACCACTACCCTCGTGAGGGCCAGGGTCACATATATGACCACTACCATCGTGAGGGCCAGGGTCACATATATGACCACTACCATCGTGAGGGCCAGGGTCACATATATGACCACTACCCTCGTGAGGGCCAGGGTCACATATATGACCACTACCATCGTGAGGGCCAGGGTCACATATATGACCACCACCATCGTGAGGGCCAGGGTCACATATATGACCACTACCATCGTGAGGGCCAGGGTCACATATATGACCACTACCATCGTAAGGGCCAGGGTCACATATATGGCCACCACCATCGTGAGGGCCAGGGTCACACATATGGCCACTGCCCTCGTGAGGGCCAGGGTCACATATATGACCACCACCATCGTGAGGGCCAAGGTCACATATATGACCACTACCCTCGTGAGGGCCAGGGTCACATATATGACCACTACCATCGTGAGGGCCAGGGTCACATATATGACCACTATCATCGTGAGGTGCACAAGACAGAGACACAACATGATAACAACACTGTGTTACTCTAGAGCTGAGTGAGTGTGTGTGTGTCTATGTACCTCTCAGATATATCTAATGTACTTGAACAGGCAGACATTCTTATCACATGTGGTATAGCCTTATCGTCCTCTGTTAACTTAATGTTCTTGAAACACTTAGAAGTAAAGTACGTAAGCAAAGATGGATTGATTTCCTCATATTGTAAAAGCAAATTTAGGACTTATTAGTTGTTGTAAATGTTTAAGGTGAGGAGAGTGTCAGGTTGATATCATACCTCACGTGAGGCGACCCTCTCCTACCACTTGTGTTGGATGTATTGATCATGGACCACAACTACCTCACCGTGAGGCGACCCTCTCCTACCACTTGTGCTGGATGTATTGATCATGGACCACAATACCTCACCAGGCGACCCTCTCCTGCCACTTGTGTTGGATGTATTGATCATGGACCACAATACCTCACCAGGCGACCCTCTCCTGCCACTTGTGTTGGATGTATTGATCATGGACCACAATACCTCACCAGGCGACCCTCTCCTACCACTTGTGTTGGATGTATTGATCATGGACCACAATACCTCACCAGGCGACCCTCTCCTACCACTTGTGTTGGATGTATTGATCATGGACCACAATACCTCACCAGGCGACCCTCTCCTACCACTGGTGCTGGATGTATTGATCATGGACCACATGATGAACGTTGGTCCACCCTAATGTTGTGAGATGTACAGATCATGTGACATCTGTCTTGTACCAGGTCCCATTACAACGTGTTGATGATTCACACACTGCACCAAGTACCTGACAGGAGGGAAAATGGTTGAATTTTGATTGTATTAATAGTTTGTTGCTCTCTAATGTGTTATCATGAATACACAAGCACCTACCAGATACCACTCTTACTATTCCTGTCTGGGAGTATATTACCCTACTCATCTACCAGGTCGAGCTCCTCTCACATGTGAGGAGTTTGACCTCATATCAATCATACCAGGTACTCAGCTCCTCTCACTGTAGGATGTTTGATCTATGCATCATACCTCCAGGTACTCCTCCTACCACTGGGGTTTGACTCTATATCATCATCACCAGGTCTCAGGTTAGTCACTCTCACTGAGTGAGTGTTGATCCTCTATCATCATACAAGGTCATCAGTTGAGTCCTCATGATGGGGTTTACTATTATCAATTTTTTATTACACCAGCTCTTCTCAGTTAGTTCCTCTCACTGAGGGTTTACCTCTATCATCATACCAGGTCTCAGTTAGCTCCTCTCACTGAGGAGTTTACCTCTATCATCATACCAGGTCTCAGTTAGTTCCTCTCACTGAGGAGTTTACCTCTATCATCATACCAGGTCTCAGTTAGTTCCTCTCACTGAGGAGTTTACCTCTATCATCATACCAGGTCTCAGTTAGTTCCTCTCACTGAGGAGTTTACCTCTATCATCATACCAGGTCTCAGTTAGTTCCTCTCACTGAGGAGTTTACCTCTATCATCATACCAGGTCTCAGTTAGTTCCTCTCACTGAGGAGTTTACCTCTATCATCATACCAGGTCTCAGTTAGTTCCTCTCACTGAGGAGTTTACCTCTATCATCATACCAGGTCTCAGTTAGTTCCTCTCACTGAGGAGTTTACCTCTATCATCATACCAGGTCTCAGTTAGTTCCTCTCACTGAGGAGTTTACCTCTATCATCATACCAGGTCTCAGTTAGCTCCTCTCACTGAGGAGTTTACCTCTATCATCATACCAGGTCTCAGTTAGTTCCTCTCACTGAGGAGTTTACCTCTATCATCATACCAGGTCTCAGTTAGCTCCTCTCACTGAGGAGTTTACCTCTATCATCATACCAGGTCTCAGTTAGCTCCTCTCACTGAGGAGTTTACCTCTATCATCGTACCAGGTCTCAGTTAGTTCCTCTCACTGAGGGGTTTACCTCTATCATCATACCAGGTCTCAGTTAGTTCCTCTCACTGAGGAGTTTACCTCTATCATCATACCAGGTCTCAGTTAGTTCCTCTCACTGAGGAGTTTACCTCTATCATCATACCAGGTCTCAGTTAGTTCCTCTCACTGAGGAGTTTACCTCTATCATCATACCAGGTCTCAGTTAGCTCCTCTCACTGAGGAGTTTACACTTAAAAAAATGGGTTACAGGAGGAGAATGTGTCGAGGTTTTCCGACATTTTCCTGGCCTTGCTTCGCCAGCATGAGCCACTTATATTTCACTTTCCCTCGTTGGTAAACATTGGCTCGGTTTCTGTTGTCCAGAACTGTTCATTTTGTGAGTTTTTATGACATTTCGTAGACCAGTCAACCTTGGTGAAGGTGCTGCATCGTACAGTGGCTATGTGGCAGCTGGCGGACATGAGCCGGTGTGATGTTTGTGAAGATCTTTAGTCAGAATCTTCATGTTTTCTTTGTACAAACAACGACTTGACACTTTGTTCTAAGCACAGACTTTCCATTTTCTCGGAAACTCTTCAACTATTCCAAACCATTTTTGTCTTCGTATATCACCTCCTTCATTGTTGGTCTGTCCTGGAAGTGGATTTCTGTCCATATGTGGCGCGTTGGTCTGGAAGTGGCTGGAAGATAGATGACTGGCGTTATCTTGGAACCAGAGATCACACTGACCGAGTTTCTTGTCCACTGTCACAAGATCATTATCCACTCATAATGAGGTAATTACCCAATATTGATCGTTAGCTTTCATGCGTTTGTTGTCTACGAGTGTCAGACGAGAACACAGCCACCACCTGGATATTACTGAATGATCATTATTGCCTGAAGATGATGATGATCATTGGCATGGTAACCTTGTGATCATTATTGCCTGAAGATGATGATGATCATTGGCATGGTAACCTTGTGATCATTATTGCCTGAAGATGATGATGATCATTGGCATGGTAACCTTGTGATCATTATTGCCTGAAGATGATGATGATCACTGGCAAGATAATCTTGTGATCATTATTGCCTGAAGATGATGATGATCATTAGCAAGGTAATCTTGTGATCATTATTGCCTGAAGATGATGATGATCATTGGCATGGTAACCTTGTGATCATTATTGCCTGAAGATGATGATGATCATTGGCATGGTAACCTTGTGATCATTATTGCCAGATGATGATGATCATTGGCAAGGTAGTCTTCTGATCATTATTGCCTGAAGATGATGATGATCATTAGCAAGGTAATCTTGTGATCATTATTGCCTGAAGATCATGATCATTGGCAAGGTAATCTTATGATCATTATTGCCTGAAGATGATGATCATTGGCAAGGTAATCTTGTGATCATTATTGCCTGAAGATGATGATGATCATTAGCAAGGTAATCTTGTGATCATTATTGCCTGAAGATGATGATGATCATTGGCATGGTAACCTTGTGATCATTATTGCCTGAAGATGATGATGATCACTGGCAAGATAATCTTGTGATCATTATTGCCTGAAGATGATGATGATCATTAGCAAGGTAATCTTGTGATCATTATTGCCTGAAGATGATGATGATCATTGGCATGGTAACCTTGTGATCATTATTGCCTGAAGATGATGATGATCATTGGCATGGTAACCTTGTGATCATTATTGCCAGATGATGATGATCATTGCCATGGTAACCTTGTGATCATTATTGCCAGATGATGATGATCATTGGCAAGGTAGTCTTCTGATCATTATTGCCTGAAGATGATGATGATCATTAGCAAGGTAATCTTGTGATCATTATTGCCTGAAGATCATGATCATTGGCAAGGTAATCTTATGATCATTATTGCCTGAAGATGATGATCATTGGCAAGGTAATCTTGTGATCATTATTGCCTGAAGATGATGATGATCATTGGCAAGGTAATCTTGTGATCATTATTGCCTGAAGATGATGATCATTGGCAAGGTAATCTTATGATCATTATTGCCTGAAGATGATGATCATTGGCAAGGTAATCTTGTGATCATTATTGCCTGAAGATGATGATGATCATTGGCAAGGTAATCTTATGATCATTATTGCCTGATGATGATGATCATTGGCAAGGTAATCTTAGTGATCATTATTGCCTGATGATGTTGATCATTGGGCAAGGTAATCTTAGTGATCATTATTGCCTGACGAGATGAGATCATTGGCAAAGGTAATCTTAGTGACATTAGTGCCTGATTGATGATGATCATTGCGCAAGGTAATTCTTATGATACTTTGTGCCTGATGATGTTGAACGATTGGCAAAGGTAATCTTGTGATCATTAGTGCCTGAGATGATGATGATCATGGCCATGGTATCTTAGTGATCATTAATTGCCTGATGATGAGATCATTGAACATGGCATGTAATCTTGTGAGCATTATTGGCCTGAAGATGATTATGATCATTGGCAAGGTAATCTTATGATCATTATTGCCTGAAGATGATGATGATCATTGGCATGGTAACCTTGTGATCATTATTGCCTGAAGATGATGATGATAATTGGCAAGGTAATCTTGTGATCATTATTGCCAGATGATGATGATCATTGGCAAGGTAATCTTATGATCATTATTGCCTGAATGATGATGATCATTGGCATGGTAACCTTGTGATCATTATTGCCTGAAGATGATGATGATCATTGGCATGGTAACTTGTGATCATTATTGCCTGAAGATGATGATGATCATTGGCATGGTAATCTTATGATCATTATTGCCTGAGATGATGATGATCATTGGCAAGGTAATCTTGTGATCATTATTGCCAGATGATGATGATCATTGGCAAGGTAATCTTATGATCATTATTGCCAGATGATGATGATCATTGGCAAGGTAATCTTGTGATCATTATTGCCAGATGATGATGATCATTGGCAAGGTAATCTTATGATCATTATTGCCTGAAGATGATGATCATTGGCAAGGTAATCTTGTGATCATTATTGCCTGAAGATGATGATCATTGACAAGGCAATCTTATGATCATTATTGCCTGAAGATGATGATCATTGGTAAGGCAATCTTATGATCATTATTGCCTGATAATAATGATGATCATCATTTGCAGCTGTAGTGAATGTTGACTCTATACTGGACAAATAATGTCTGTTATCTGAGGAAGAAAGAATGCTTATCTTCAGGTTTGTGGACGTGTGACCACTCAGATAATGTTGTACATCTTTATATTCCACATTAGTGGACGTCTTCCCTCCACCTGGGATAAGGGACCTGACCCAGCTCTCGCTAGAACCTCGCCATATTGATCTACAATGAACCAAAGTGGCTTCATCCACATAACTTTTGCCCTCCAAACCTCCAGGAGAACGTGAATCGCGAGCTACGTTCCTCTATACTCCACAACTTTCCACATAAATCGGATCCGCTGAATGGCCCAGCGACACAACTTTTCCCACCGAACTTGCCACATTATATTTTTCTTTCCTTCTTACCAATGATAAAGGACGAAGGTAGGGATATACATAGCAGACATCTAATGTGTCTGAATGGTTTGGTGTGTACGAAGAAATATCGTACTGAAAAGCATCTTGACCTCTGCGTTACTACATCTTTGTTAAGGCCAAACTTAATCTTTATATCAACTGACTGTTACGTTCCTTTCTTGTATCTCACCTGATGATGTGATTATTACACGAAAGTGCACTTAGGAACTTATCGTGTTTCATTTCTCCGTGGACTCTTTAGAATATACTTGATCACCCGCTCAATTGTGATCCCCCCCCTCTCTCTCTCTCTCTCTCTATTTATATATATATATATATATATATATATATATATATATATATATATATATATATATATATATATATATATATATGTGTTAAGTGTTTATGATTGCTAGGCAGCCAGTGATTGTTCTGAATGCGCTATTTACAGTGGTTTACAGCAAGTTATGTTTGCTTTTAAGAGAATAGATGATCAAGAAGATGAGACGTCGTGTAAAGTGGAACGGTTAATATGTGAGTCGAGGATGATTTTGTGTTGATAATCCTGGTGTGGCAAGTTAGAGGAGGGTAGTGCCGAGAACAGACGAGGATAAGGTCTCATTCGCTCACATCATCTCTTTATTGGTGTAGTATAATACACCGAGACCAGAGCCCCATGTCCACATCTAGGTCCTACGGACCTTTCTCTAGTTTCCTCTGAGCACTTCATATGTCTTGGTTCAATGTACTGAGAGCACCTCACTCCCTTTATATAACATTATTCTAATTCATTCTATCCCATCCAGGCCTAATATACTGATTTACGTTTAGGTCCTGAACCCTCCAAATTTTTCTCACTCCATCCGTCCATCTCGAATTCTTCATTTCCCTTCACTCTGTCTCCCCACTTGTGACATATGCACCAATCTTGCCAACCTCTCCTCACTCATCCTTACCGAATGTCCAATTTTCTCAGCACATCCTCTTCAGCTTTCTCAAACATACATTCCTCATTACCACACTTCTCACTACCCTATCGTTTCATACTTGATCAACCTTTCTCACACTACTGCCAATCCTTAAGCACATTAATGATCCCAGCGTATCAGTCAACAACATAGTCACTTATTGAGAAGTTCAGCTGCACTACCATCCCTTCTGGCCGCCTTGCCACACTTCACCATATCTTCGGATTTCATCACCTCTTCTCTTTTCACCAAATCACTTACTGTGCCTCTCACTTCACATCCTTCCTCAACCCATGCACCCTACATCTGCTATCCTTTCATCAAATACGTTCAACAGTCCATCCTAGGACTCAACCCATTTCCTCTTTGCTTCGTCTCTGCCCGTCACCACATTCCATTTACCCCCTTCACCTACTTTCCCACTTATTCTCATGTTTTTATCTTTCTCATACTACTAACTCCTTTCAAAATAGTTTCTATTTACTCCTTGAAGTTTGTTAATATTCGCTCACACACCTTACCCCATTTGCCCTCCTTGTTTCCAGCCGTGTGATACACATGACAGAGGTGTTGGTGAGCCAGTATACCTCACAATGCAGATGGTGGTGATCAACCAGCTGTTGGTGTTGGTGATGGTGATGACGGTGGTGGTGGTGGAGTGTGAGAACCCACGCCTCGATATTGAGGTCCTGTACCAAGATCACTTTCCTCCTCTACACACCAACTGTACCCAGGTGACAACCACTGTACCCAGGTGACAACCACTGTTGTAATTATAACCTTACTAACAACACCCATCCAGTGGTGGACCAGTGACCACCTGTACACACCAACTGTACCCAGGTGACAACCACTGTTGTAATTATAACCTTACTAACAACACCCATCCAGTGGTGGACCAGTGACCACCTGTACACACCAGCTGTACCCAGGTGACAACCACTGTTGTAATTATAACCTTACTAACAACACCCATCCAGTGGTGCACCAGTGACCACCTGTACACACCAACTGTACCCAGGTGACAACCACTGTTGTAATTATAACCTTACTAACAACACCCATCCAGTGGTGCACCAGTGACCACCTGTACACACCAACTGTACCCAGGTGACAACCACTGTTGTAATTATAACCTTACTAACAACACCCATCCAGTGGTGCACCAGTGACCACCTGTACACACCAACTGTACCCAGGTGACAACCACTGTTGTAATTATAACCTTACTAACAACACCCATCCAGTGGTGGACCAGTGACCACCTGTACACACCAACTGTACCCAGGTGACAACCACTGTTGTAATTATAACCTTACTAACAACACCCATCCAGTGGTGCACCAGTGACCACCTGTACACACCAGCTGTACCCAGGTGACAACCACTGTTGTAATTATAACCTTACTAACAACACCCATCCAGTGGTGCACCAGTGACCACCTGTACACACCAACTGTACCCAGGTGACAACCACTGTTGTAATTATAACCTTACTAACAACACCCATCCAGTGGTGCACCAGTGACCACCTGTACACACCAACTGTACCCAGGTGACAACCACTGTTGTAATTATAACCTTACTAACAACACCCATCCAGTGGTGCACCAGTGACCACCTGTACACACCAACTGTACCCAGGTGACAACCACTGTTGTAATTATAACCTTACTAACAACACCCATCCAGTGGTGGACAAGTGACCACCTGTACACACCAGCTGTACCCAGGTGACAACCACTGTTGTAATTATAACCTTACTAACAACACCCATCCAGTGGTGCACCAGTGACCACCTGTACACACCAGCTGTACCCAGGTGACAACCACTGTTGTAATTATAACCTTACTAACAACACCCATCCAGTGGTGCACCAGTGACCACCTGTACACACCAGCTGTACCCAGGTGACAACCACTGTTGTAATTATAACCTTACTAACAACACCCATCCAGTGGTGCACCAGTGACCACCTGTACACACCAACTGTACCCAGGTGACAACCACTGTTGTAATTATAACCTTACTAACAACACCCATCCAGTGGTGCACCAGTGACCACCTGTACACACCAGCTGTACCCAGGTGACAACCACTGTTGTAATTATAACCTTACTAACAACACCCATCCAGTGGTGCACCAGTGACCACCTGTACACACCAACTGTACCCAGGTGACAACCACTGTTGTAATTATAACCTTACTAACAACACCCATCCAGTGGTGCACCAGTGACCACCTGTACACACCAACTGTACCCAGGTGACAACCACTGTTGTAATTATAACCTTACTAACAACACCCATCCAGTGGTGCACCAGTGACCACCTGTACACACCAACTGTACCCAGGTGACAACCACTGTTGTAATTATAACCTTACTAACAACACCCATCCAGTGGTGCACCAGTGACCACCTGTACACACCAACTGTACCCAGGTGACAACCACTGTTGTAATTATAACCTTACTAACAACACCCATCCAGTGGTGCACCAGTGACCACCTGTACACACCAACTGTACCCAGGTGACAACCACTGTTGTAATTATAACCTTACTAACAACACCCATCCAGTGGTGCACCAGTGACCACCTGTACACACCAACTGTACCCAGGTGACAACCACTGTTGTAATTATAACCTTACTAACAACACCCATCCAGTGGTGCACCAGTGACCACCTGTACACACCAACTGTACCCAGGTGACAACCACTGTTGTAATTATAACCTTACTAACAACACCCATCCAGTGGTGCACCAGTGACCACCTGTACACACCAACTGTACCCAGGTGACAACCACTGTTGTAATTATAACCTTACTAACAACACCCATCCAGTGGTGCACCAGTGACCACCTGTACACACCAACTGTACCCAGGTGACAACCACTGTTGTAATTATAACCTTACTAACAACACCCATCCAGTGGTGCACCAGTGACCACCTGTACACACCAACTGTACCCAGGTGACAACCACTGTTGTAATTATAACCTTACTAACAACACCCATCCAGTGGTGCACCAGTGACCACCTGTACACACCAACTGTACCCAGGTGACAACCACTGTTGTAATTATAACCTTACTAACAACACCCATCCAGTGGTGCACCAGTGACCACCTGTACACACCAACTGTACCCAGGTGACAACCACTGTTGTAATTATAACCTTACTAACAACACCCATCCAGTGGTGGCACCAGTGACCACCTGTACACACCAACTGTACCCAGGTGACAACCACTGTTGTAATTATAACCTTACTAACAACACCCATCCAGTGGTGGCACCAGTGACCACCTGTACACACCAACTGTACCCAGGTGACAACCACTGTTGTAATTATAACCTTACTAACAACACCCATCCAGTGGTGCACCAGTGACCACCTGTACACACCAACTGTACCCAGGTGACAACCACTGTTGTAATTATAACCTTACTAACAACACCCATCCAGTGGTGCACCAGTGACCACCTGTACACACCAACTGTACCCAGGTGACAACCACTGTTGTAATTATAACCTTACTAACAACACCCATCCAGTGGTGCACCAGTGACCACCTGTACACACCAACTGTACCCAGGTGACAACCACTGTTGTAATTATAACCTTACTAACAACACCCATCCAGTGGTGCACCAGTGACCACCTGTACACACCAACTGTACCCAGGTGACAACCACTGTTGTAATTATAACCTTACTAACAACACCCATCCAGTGGTGCACCAGTGACCACCTGTACACACCAACTGTACCCAGGTGACAACCACTGTTGTAATTATAACCTTACTAACAACACCCATCCAGTGGTGCACCAGTGACCACCTGTACACACCAACTGTACCCAGGTGACAACCACTGTTGTAATTATAACCTTACTAACAACACCCATCCAGTGGTGCACCAGTGACCACCTGTACACACCAACTGTACCCAGGTGACAACCACTGTTGTAATTATAACCTTACTAACAACACCCATCCAGTGGTGCACCAGTGACCACCTGTACACACCAACTGTACCCAGGTGACAACCACTGTTGTAATTATAACCTTACTAACAACACCCATCAGTGGTGCACCAGTGACCACCTGTACACACCACTGTACCCAGGTGACAACCACTGTTGTAATTATAACCTTACTAACAACACCCATCCAGTGGTGCACCAGTGACCACTGTACACACCAACTGTACCCAGGTGACAACCACTGTTGTAATTATACCTTACTAACAACACCCATCCAGTGGTGACAGTGACCACCTGTACACACACTGTACCCAGGTGACAACACTGTTGTAATTATAACCTTACTAACAACACCCACAGTGGTGAACCAGTGACCACCTGTACATACAACTGTACCCAGGTGACAACACTGTTGTAATTATAACCTTACTATGTCAACACCATCCAGTGTGTACCGTGACACACTGTACACACTATGTACCAGGTACAACCATGTTTATTATACCTTATAACAAACCTCCAGTGTTGAACATACCACTGTAATCACATGTACCCATACAACCACTGTTGTAATTATAATCCTTATACAAACATCACATCCCATCATGTATGCAACCACGTAAATATTATCACACACATGTATACATACCAACTTACCCAGTATGACAACATGTTGTAATTATAACCTTATAACAACACCATCATGCACCAGTACCACTGTACACACCAAGTGTAAGGTACAACCACTGTTGAATTATAACCTTACTAACAACACCTCCAGTGGATGCACATGACTCACTTACACACCACTGTACCAGGTACAACACTGTTGTAATTAACCTTACTAACAACAACCATAGTGGTGAGTACACTGTCACCACTGATACCATACAACACTGTGTTATAACCTTACTAACACACATCATGTGAATGTACACTGTTAAACTGTACCAGAAACCCATGTATTTAATACCTACTACATACCACCATAGTTGGTTCACTCATGCCATGTACTACACACTGACAGGTAACCACTGTGTAATTATACCTTCTAACATACTCACATCATGGTGACAGGAACACATCTGTACACACCAACTACCCTGTGCACCATGGGTTGATATATATACAACCTTGCCACATACTCCCATATGGTAGACGGATACATACACCTTGCCACAACTGCACACATGGTAACCTGGTACATTAAACCTCTGCACATACAACACATGAGGTAGACAGGATACATACAACCTCTGCCACATACTCCACACATGAGGTAGACTGGATACATACAACCTCTGCCACATACTGCACACATGAGGTAGACTGGATACATACAACCTCTGCCACATACTGCACACATGAGGTAGACTGGATACATACAACCTCTGCCACATACTCCACACATGAGGTAGACTGGATACATACAACCTCTGCCACATACTGCACACATGAGGTAGACTGGATACATACAACCTCTGCCACATACTCCACACATGAGGTAGACTGGATACATACAACCTCTGCCACATACTCCACACATGAGGTAGACTGGATACATACAACCTCTGCCACATACTGCACACATGAGGTAGACTGGATACATACAACCTCTGCCACATACTCCACACATGAGGTAGACTGGATACATACAACCTCGCAACATACTCCACACATGAGGTAGACTGGATACATACAACCTCTGCCACATACTGCACACATGAGGTAGACTGGATACATACAACCTCTGCCACATACTCCACACATGAGGTAGACTGGATACATACAACCTCGCAACATACTCCACACATGAGGTAGACTGGATACATACAACCTCTGCCACATACTGCACACATGAGGTAGACTGGATACATACAACCTCTGCCACATACTCCACACATGAGGTAGACTGGATACATACAACCTCTGCCACATACTCCACACATGAGGTAGACTGGATACATACAACCTCTGCCACATACTCCACGCATGAGGTAGACTGGATACATACAACCTCGCAACATACTCCACACATGAGGTAGACTGGATACATACAACCTCTGCCACATACTCCACACATGAGGTAGACTGGATACATACAACCTCGCAACATACTCCACACATGAGGTAGACTGGATACATACAACCTCTGCCACATACTCCACACATGAGGTAGACTGGATACATACAACCTCTGCCACATACTCCACACATGACGTAGACTGGATACGTACAACCTCTGCCACATACTCCACATATGAGGTAGACTGGATACATACAACCTCTGCCACATACTCCACACATGAGGTAGACTGGATACATACAACCTCTGCCACATACTCCACATATGAGGTAGACTGGATACATACAACCTCTGCCACATACTCCACATATGAGGTAGACTGGATACATACAACCTCTGCCACATACTCCACATATGAGGTAGACTGGATACGTACAACCTCTGCCACATACTCCACATATGAGGTAGACTGGATACATACAACCTCTGCCACATACTCCACACATGAGGTAGACTGGATACATACAACCTCTGCCACATACTCCACATATGAGGTAGACTGGATACATACAACCTCTGCCACATACTCCACATATGAGGTAGACTGGATACATACCAACCCCTCAACATACCCCACTCACAGTTTCAGTAAGTGTCAACTTTGTTAATGTTCATCTATACTTATGGAAGAACATCTTACTTTTTTCATTCCATTTTGCCTGAACATATGAGGTCAAGTCTTCATCATTCATGCCATCACCTCCATCAAGCAAATGTTCAGAGCGTAGCTGAAGGGAAATAGTCCTTGATGCTTAATGAGATGTCTTGTATGGCTTGTTCCTTCCTGCTAGCACACATCTTGATCACTTTACTTTGATCGGGAAACATTTACCTGCAGGTTGACAGACAGTGCAGGAATTCCAAAGACGTCTTTAGTTTTGTCAAACATACTACTACTATCATCGACTGTAACTTATTGAAACCAATTCTCACCAGCCAGAGTTAAGTTTAGAAACATACATTTCCTGCAGAGTATGACGGATCTGCTGCTCCTGCGTCAGGAGGTCAAGCTGACGGAGGTCACGAAAATATTGACAGAGATTCGAGATGCTTTGACCACCACCTCCACGATACACGTGCCTCGACCACCTCCCACAGGTAAACATTGCCATTATGTGATGTTTCCCTGAAGATGAATGTTACGCATCAACTGATCTGTTTACCAGATACTAAGTAAACATATGTGTTGTAAGGAGAAATGAAACACGATAAGTCTCGAGTGCACTTTCGATGTGATTACACACGAAAGTGCACTTGGGACAACGTGTTTTATTTTTCCTAGTGGCTTTCAGCAGTTACTATATTAGGTGTCTCACTGTGCCCTAGTGCAACATATAAATAGATAAATGTACCCAGAACCTTGGACCACTTGACCCCCTTCATGAGGTTGCCTCATGGACTCAGGAGGTTCGCCACGTCTGCCGGAGGAAACCACAGGTTGGCCTCGACTGGGTGAATGCAGAGCATCCGAGGAGCAGGTGTTCAGTGT